>NC_056735.1:139634218-139704218 GCF_019279795.1 Protopterus annectens
GAACCAGAAGATTCATTTTCTGTTCTTCTGTCATCAGTTTCAACATTCTCAGTAGCTGTTACTTCATTGTATGGATACCAGAAGGAAACTTGAGGTTTATTTTTATATTTTCTAGATTAAAGCCATCAGTAAGTCAATCCAGCTGTTTTTTTTTTTTTTACACAGTGCTACCTAGGTAGGCTGGTACAGGAACAAAATAGTTCCAGATTGTTAGCTGATACTATTGCCTTCTCCTGTGATGTGGTAGGTAAGATCTTGCAGGACTCTATAAGGACCCGTTCCACTAGGGGAGCTGTGAATTCAGCAATATTTTTCAGGGGACATTATCAGGTTAGTTTTGTGAGGTAGATCTCTAGACAGCCTAAGACAAGGAAACATTTTCAAAGAATGCAACATGGTCTCTCTCCCTGACTGTACAGCTTTCTATTCTGTTTAAAAGTAAAGATATGAAGAGGCAGGAATACAGAGAAATAATATAGTATAAATTAGTGAGATACCTTAACAGCAGATAATAAAATCTACTGTTGTCTCTTCAAGAATCCGGTCCACCACCACCCTACTGGAGTTTATTAGCAGTGTATATAGTTATGCCTTTAAGTTTTATGTTTTAATTGTTGTTTGTTCAAATTTCTGTGTTATGTTGAGACTAGAAGGATTTACTGGTATGAGAAATGATCATTTAACCTATCAGGCATGGGCTAGCTGAAGGGGTTGTGACCTTACCTGGCATTGTGGAAGTGGTGTTTGGTCATACTGCATTGTTTGGTTGTAAAGTAGCTTAGTTCTAATCATTTTATAATCCTTGCAGAAGCAGTGATAGCATTAGCAGTGATAATGAAATATATTTTGCATAAATTAGATAAAGGGTATCATACCGCGGCATATTTCCTAGTTTTCTTTAAGGTTTTTGACACAGGTGACCACATCCTACCTACTCAGACGACTGTAGATGAGGATGTACTGTCTATAACTCTAAGATATTTTACGAAATGAAAGAAAAAAGTTTCTGAATCAAATATTTTTCGCTTTCAGAGTCTGTGCTTCCCACTCTTACACTTTACATTTGCAGACAAAATGCATTTTGATATTGTGGCAGATATAGAATAATACCAAAATGCATTTTATCTGCAAATTTAATGTGTATATTAGAGGGTCTGCTCATGTTGGATGGTTTGGAGACAAATCCAGAAAAGTGAGATTCTGTTGGTTTGGACGTGTGCTGGGTATATTGGGAGAAGGATGCTAAGTATGGCGCTGCCAAGTAAGAGGAAAAGAGGAAGCTAAGATAAGGTTTATGGATATGGTGAGAGAGGACATGCATGTAGTTAGTATGACAGAGCAAGATGCAGAGGACAGGAAGAAATGGAAACAGATGATGCACTGCAGTGACCCCTAACAGTAGCAGCCAAAAGAAAAAGAAGGAAAAATAAAGAAGGCAGATATAGAATCATACTGCAGAGATACTGTAGGAGTACACTACTAGGACTTTCCACTTTCCAACTTCATGCAAAATATTGAATAATGACCAGTGATAAAGGTGACAAGGAACTCACAGGAACAAAGTTGCATCCTCTTTTACAAGATGATTGAAGTTTCTGTACTGCCTTTCTACTGCAACTGGAAATAAAGTTCCTTAATCAGGAAATTAATAATGGTTTCTTAAGATGTAGCTTTAAATTAAATGCTTCCATGACATTGCCAACATCCTAGCTGACAGGTTCAGCGCAAACTTCTCCCCCCCTCTCCACCAAAAGGGCAAATATCTATCCCAGCAGAGTGCTGCCCCCCTGACATCTCAGATGCTCAGGTAAGAGCCGCCCTTTCCAAAGCAAAAAACACAGCATCAATGGGACCAGATGGTGTCCCAGGCTGTGTCCTACATGAACTCCAAGAAGAGCTAAACCCAAACATAAAACTACTGTTCAGTCTCAGCCTTACTACAGGATATGTGCCCAAAGAGTGGCGTACAGCAACAGTGGTCCCTCTCCATAAAGGTGGTGCCTCAATGGATCCTGGAAACTATCGCCCCATAAGCCTGACTAGCTTGGTCTGCAAAGCTATGGAAAGGATCATCATGGACCTCATAAATAAAGATATTGGGGACCTACAGACACTGGATCCTACCCAGTTCGGCTTAGTTAAGGGCAGATCCTGCCTCTTAAACCTGGTTGATTTCTTTGAAACAGTCACCAAGGCCATTGACGAGGGGAAGGTGGTCCACGCAGCCTACCTGGACCTCGCAAAAGCCTTCGATACTATGCCCCACTCGGGCATTATAGATAAGCTCACCAGCTTAAATATAAACCCCTATGTCACTAGATGGATTGCAAACTGGCTCAAGGACAGAACCCACATGGTTAGAATTGCTGGAGCCATGTCAGACTCCAAACCAGTTACAAGTGGTGTCCCACAAGGCTCAGTCCTGGGACCTCTCTTGTTCGGTATATATTTCTCAGAGGTACAGGCCAACACGGAAGGACTGTGGCTGACCAAGTTCGCAGATGACTGCAAACTGGGCACCATAATCGACTCTCCAGCCGACACAAGCATCCTCCAAAAGGGCCTCATAGAAACAGACAACTGGTGCCAGAGCCATGGCCTCAAGCTAAATGCCAAAAGTGTATAGTCATCCCCTTTGGCAAAAACAAAGTGCCCACAAATTACCACATAGGTGGTAATCCATTAAGTACAGAAGAAGTAATTAGGGACCTGGGGACCCAAGTTGATAGCAATCTCTCATTTGACAACAACGTAGCCAAAGTGGTTAGAAAAACATTTTATATAGCCCACCTAATCATGAAGGGATTCACATCTAGATCAGGGGAGGTCATCGTGTCTCTTTACTCATCCCTCATCAGGCCCATAATTGAGTACAATGCCCCTTTTGGGATGTACCTTACCAGACACCTGCAGCAACTGGAAAGACCCCAAAAGTACCTCACCAAGAGGATCAAAGGGCTCAAACAGATGTCATATGCTGCCCGGTTAAAGAAACTCCAGCTCTACTCAGTGGCATACCGCCTGTTCAGAGGCGATCTGTGCCTGACGTATAAAGCCATGTCCAACCCGGAATTAATGGACATGCTGCACCTCAGAAAATCCAAATCCCATCGAGCTATGCGCTTGAGAGACTTGAACTTCAGCACTGAAATAAATAGGACATGCTGGAGGGACAGATTCATAACCCAGAGGCTCCCTTCACTCTGGAATAAAATCCCAGACCAGGTTAGGTAGAGTCCCTCATTGACTCTCTTCAAGAGGAATCTTGATGAGTGGATGGGAGATCATAGGTTTACCCCGGGTATCACTTCTGTGTCACTGTTAGACAGAGGCACAGTATACTAACCTCGAAAAAGGGCATAGCAAAATAAATTTAAAATGGGTGGCGAATGCCAAAGACATTCTGGCTAGGCTTATAAATGCCCTAGGGCAGATAGCCTAGTATGAACCTATGAACCTATGAACCTATGACAAAATATGACTTATGGTAAGAATATTTTCCTGTAGTGCTTTAATATCTCTGAATGATGGATATGCCATGATTCAGTATTTCAGGGGAATGAGACTGTTCACTAGAAAATGGTTTCATTTTCATCCGTCAGAGTTTCTGCACTTCTTGGCTCTATCCTGACAATGAGCTGAATTCAGTAGGCTGGCTGCAAACAATCTTTCCTATATTAAACTCTTATTTACTACCAGCAAAACTAAATTTGGTTAGTTTGATAGCAACGCCCTTCTTAAAAATAGTAGCATATTTATTAAAAAAAAAAAGTAGAAGCCCATATGTTGCCAGAATTATGCTGGTCCATGGATGTCTTTATGAAAGCATTCCAGTCTGGTGATTTCTGATTTCATTAATCCTTACCTCTCATACTTGGAGAGTCATATGACAGGGTAGCAATGACAAGGGTTGTACCTAGCTCAGAAAGCAGGAAACACAACTGTCATGTGTTCGGTCATTTTCAATGGGTATGGATGGAATCCAAACTCTTTTCTCTGAAACCTGGTTTAACATTCAGAATTCTGCATCATGAATCAACAACAATCTTCTCCAACTTTACCAGGTAGCATTTTCTACCCTTGGATCTCAAGAAATATCAGCAAGCTTAAGTTGCAGTGCATATTCTGCAATGGTTTGGTGACGTGGGGCTTAAACATTCATCCCCAAACTGTGGAATTCTCTTCCCTTCTATATCAGGAGATTCAGTTCTCTATCTTTCTTTAAACTAAGTATAAGGTCCACTATCTCGCAACTGAGTTGTCAAGACTGTGGACTAATGTGAACTACAACTACAACATTGCAAGCAAATTTACTCCTATCCCCACCACCCACACATCCCTCTAAAGGTTACTATAACTTAATGCATTCTTTGCAGTGTTATTTTGTGTCCCCAGGTTAGTCCTTGGAAAACACAGTTTTGAGGAACTTGAGTATCTTATGACTTTATAATAGTTGGTAATGAATGCCTTTTGTGGCATATGTGTCTAGACAGCACAGCATTTTACTGCTTATATTTTCTTTAATCTTTACTTTGCTAAGCTTATTTGATGAGCAGTTTTAGTATCTTTATTGTCTGGCTCCTCTGGATCTCCACTAAAAAAGTACTGCAGACAAGTTAAATTTATACACTGTGCAAAAATAAAATAAAAATAATAACATTATCTTGTTTATTTATTATGTATTTATTGCTTCTGCCCCAAACCCTCTGGATTGACCCTATGTTCTCCATCAAGTCAGTGGCAGGGAGTGGGTGAGCGTTGCTATTTCTAGTGGAAGGCCTACCATCTTCATCTGGAGAAACCATTCCCCCCTTGGCAACTCCTTTGAGCTCTATAATTGCTGTTTCCCAAGGAGAAGCATGCTTCTTGCTCACAAATTCCCCTTGGTTTAATAATATGAATGCAGTATTAGGGGTTAGTGGGGGGCTTTACTGTTTTTTCAATGTTTTATTCATCAAGCATCACAGGGTACTTAGGTAGTAGTTGCTACAATTATGCTCTATGATATAAGGGTTGTCACACATGTAAGTTGAAATGGAGTGAGTTTATGGAGGGGCTAGGTCTGCTATTGCAATGAGCTAAAATATATTAATGTGTTCGTCCATTTGACCACAGTCAGACATATGTGGTATACAAAATCAATGAACAGAATGCAGTTGGTGGGCATGTGTGTTGAGATATTGCAATAAGTTGCAATGTATATTATAAGAGTCTCAAGCTAACATATATTACTGTGGCTATTATTTATCTGTTTATCCATTCATTTGCTCACAAGCAGATATTTGAGGTGTACAAGATCAGCAAAGTGGGTGTAATTGGTGGGCACAATTATACATGTTTGGGGAAGATGAAATATATTACTGTGCCCATTGTTATTATTTTCTTTTATTACAGTTAGAAATATGAGGTGTACACAGCCAACTAAGTATCTATAATTGCTGGGTAGGAAAGCTGCCCATGGATGAAAATGAATGAACAAGCTGTCTTTTACTCATGTTAAACAGTGATTATTATGGATTTGCAAGACTAATGTGTATTTGTGTGAAGAAATTTGAAATACTTTATTGAGGCTACTGTTTGTATAAAACAAAGTTAAAATACATTATTGTGGCCATTATTTTTAATTACACTCAGATGTCTGAGGTGTATGCCATCAACAAGGCATCTATAATTACTGAGTATAAAGGATGACTCTGGGACAAAGTGACTGATCCTGGTGTCATTTGTTCAGGTTAAACAGTCATTATTCTGGCTTTGCAGGACTGGTAAGCATTTGAATGAAGTGATTTAGAATGTACTCAGAGACGAAATGAAAATCCAGTGCAGCAAAGAACTATACACTTCAGGAACTTACCATGTAAGAACCATGAACTAATGTATGCTTGAAGAGGGTAAGAATGAGATGACAAGAATGACCATTGACATCTTGGGAATTAGTAAGCTAAAATGGACTGGAATGGATAATTTTGCACCAGATAATCAGCAGACCTTCTGCTGTAAACAAGACTCTTGCCGAAGAAACTGAATATCCCACATGGTTAATAACAGTGTGACAAAACACAGTGCTTGATGACAACCTAAAATGACAGAATGAACTTGGTTAAACCACAAGATAAGCATCTCAACATTATCATGGCAAAAATTTATGATCCAACATCAGATGACAAATAGAAGGAAGTCAGACAGTTTTATGATGAATTTATTTATTTGTTTACACTTGTTTACAGAGTTAAAACACCGATCAAAGAATGACAAATTACGGGCTTAGCCCAGGTTACATTCTAATGTACGAAAACAGTGTACAGTATAAAATTACAGTGGTTTACAACTATGAATAAGCATAACAAATATGAAAAACAATATATACATAGGAGATTTAACAGACTGAATGCATGTACAGTTACATAGGTGAAACAGAAAGGGAGAATATATTTTAAGTAGGAGGAACAGAAGTGGGGAGATATGGGCAGTAGCAGCTTGGTAAATAAAGCTAATAGGTCCAGTAAGATTAAACAGGAGACTGGATTTTGTGTAGTAGGTTTAGAGCAGCAATAGTGTGGTAAGCTGAATCACAATTTAGGATGAGTGAGTCAGTCATGTAGATCAGGTATGTGGGAGTTAAAGGTGCTATGTAGTTGGAGATACCAATTTACATGACGTCCTTCATATGGACAGTTGCATTTAAACTGTTTTAGTAAGTATTGTTTGAACTGTGGCATGATCAGGGTGTAGTTTTGGTGATTAGTTAAATCAAGAGAAAGAATATTAAGAAGGTAAAATGACTCTCTGTAGAGGCTTTAAATGTGGCCAAGGAATGAAATTGAACAAAAGGTAATGTTGATAGGAAAATATGCCAAACTGAATCTAGTTTCAGAGAAGCAGCAAGAAGAGATAAGGAAGCATATTTAAATGAGCAGTCCAAAGAACTGGAAGAAGGAAATACAATGGGAAAGGCAATAGATCAATTCATGATAATTGGTGATATTAAAAAAACTGTCAGGTAATCATGCACATGATAAAAGACAAAGATTGTAGGGACTTATAGAAAAATATATATGAAGGACTCTAACAATAATGATATATATGAATTTATGTTCCCTGATCTAGGGCCAAACATATTTGAGAGGGAAGTTAAATGGAAGTTAAATGGACCCAAGAAAACCTTGATAATAGGATGACATGAAGTGATGCATTCCAGCTGAATTGTTTACAATCCTGAAAATTAGGGTATTACGAGCAGTACTGTTAGGACTTTGCCAGTAAATTTGAAAAACATGATACTGGCCATTTGATTGGAACTAGTCAATTTATATTCCAATTCCTCAAAAAGGGCAATACTAAAGGTGCTCAAATTATGACCAGCTGCATTTGTTTCACTTGCCAGCAAAGTGATGTTTAAGATCCTTCAATCTAGACTCCAGCAATATATGGGTTAACTGCAATATGTACAAGCTAGTTTTAGAAGTGTCAGAGACATCAACTATCAGATTGCTAACATCTGCTGGATAGTGGAGAAAGCAAAGAAGTTAAAAAAATATCCATTTCTGCTTTATTGTCTGGTCCAAAACCATTGACTGTGTGCACCATAACAATCTTTGGCAAGTTTTTAAATAAATTGAGATACTGGGTCACCTTGTTTGCCTACTGCGGAATCTGTATGCAGAGCAAGAAGCAGAACAGTTAGACTCAAATATGGAATCACTAACTGATTTAACACCAGGAAAGGAATATGACAAACCTGAATATTGTCTCCCTTTGTATGTCATTTTTACTCTGAATAAATGCTAGACTATGTGAATCAGATGCTGAAATCAAAATTACTGGGAGAAAAGTGAACTATTTTAGATATGTAGATGTTACCATTCTGATAGCTGAAGTTGAGGACAATTTGATCAGCCTGTTAAAAAAGGCAAAATAAAGCACAAAAGCTAGCTTACTGCATAGCAGAAAAGTAAAATAAAATGATCTCATATAACCCTATCAATTCTTTGCAAATAGATGGGAAAGAAGTGAAGGCAGTGTCAGATGTAATTTTTCTGGACTCAGATCTCTGGAGATGTTGATTGCAGCCACAGAAACAAAAAAATGCTTGATTTTGGAAGTATAGCTATTGTAAATCTGGATAAGATTTTAAAGAGAAAAGACATCATATTGTCAACAAAGGTCTGCAATCAAAGTTATGGTGTGAGAGCTGGATTATAAATTAGACTGCATACTGGAAAATCAATATTTTGTAATTGTGCTTTAGGAGAAAATCTCTTAGAATTTTCTGGACTGCAAGAAGGTCAAATAATGGTACATAATTTATCACTATTGCCTTTGTTTTAGCTTCAATAATGTATTTTGAAAAGATTTGAAACTGTCTTTTAAAATGTTCCACAACACTGTAATGTCTCTTTCTGGTTTTGTCAGGTATAAAAGTAATATCATCTACAAATAAAGCCAGCTTTTCTTGACTGCCATACTAATTATAGCCTTGAATTTCTAAGTCCCTTATTTTCTTTGCCAATGGTTTTAAATATAATGCAAATAACAAAGGGAAAGAGGACACACCTGCCTGGTTCCTCTGCTCAAGCAGAAATTATCAGAAAGGACCCCACCCACTTTAATTTTCACCTCGATCGTTCATATATCCTCCTAATCAACCTTAAAAATTTTTCAGGAAATTCAAATGCTTCCATTCCCCTGCTCATAAAGTCCCAGCTTACTCTGTCAAATGCTTTCTCTGCATTAAGACCCACCAACAGTAGTATTTTCTTACATTCTAAAACCATAATACTTTGACCAGGAAAATGAGATTCCCACCTAGACACAATAGTGAGAAACATTTTGCTGGGCACTGGAAGTATGTAGAACCTAGTCAACACATCAAGCATGAAGCTGGAACACAAGGGACCCTATTGCTGTCCTGAGAGACAAGGAAGAAGACTATAGGCAGGATTTTTACCACTGCCATCAGGAACCTGGACCCAACTTAGGTGTGCCTACCACCAGGATGAAGCAACACAACATAAAAATAACACCACAGAAAGAGACACCCACCATCCGGAGCTATCAGACCCCACCATGGAGGCACACAATGGAGTAGACTTTCACCTTGACTCGGAGGTCTCCACAAGGGCATAACAATAGAGCAACAGGTTCTAGAAAAGAGCCAAGCAGCTCAGGGACTTAATGAGATCAACACAATAGAAGGGACCCACCAGAACCAACAACAAAATAAGATTAAGGTCTGAAACCACTCAACAATGCTGTTGACTCAGCTAGAACAAGAAAATTTAGGTAAGTGCTTGACTTTTATCTTTTAACAGAAGTAACTTGGTGGAAACTGATGATAGATGTTAAACTGTATGTAAGGAAATTAAATGTTAAAGTATTTTTAATGACAAAAATTAGGATGGAAGCCCAGTGATTTTTGCACCCTTGTTCACCCCATCCTGAGTGCCTGTGAGAGCAATGTGAGGCTGATATCTGTAAGAACCTGAGTAGACCAGCTAGGAAGAAGTTATGCAGCATTAACAAAGAGAATCTGGCTGCTCTAAAAAAAATATGCACAGAGATAAGACTCTCAGAATCGTAAAGGTGTATAAGGGGGTAGGCAACCTAGTCACAGATATGGCCACTTATAACTTCAAGACTGAGGCCATGCTTGTCAATAACATGTTTTACAGTAAATGTGATTTTAATACTATGAATGTTGCTTAGGGTAATTTGAGAGAGCAACTAAGAATGCTTCATGAAGAAGATTTGCTAGATGCCCCAAGCATTTTGACTTTTTGTTCACCCTCAACCAAAAATACAAAGCTTCTTTAGAATCCCAAAACCCCGTAAGAATATCTCTGATCCCCCTATAGACCACCAGCGGCAAGTGGTGGTTCCATTACTGAGAAAATATCCATCTACCTTCATGCCTTGATAAAATCAGTGGCAGAAGCCAACAAATCTGTTATTTTAGAGTATGGATTTTCTGGGTAAAATTAGAGATATTCCAATCAGCTAGTTCACAATCCTGGTCACAATCGATGTGTAAGCACTTTCTAGCTGTAACAGAGGCATATACAAAGGACAGGACTGCATTAACAGGAGGGACAGAAGTTCTAGGAAGGTTATTGGATCTAACCCGTAGGAACAACTACTTCATGTTTAACAGATATTCTAAGCTGACTACTGGAATAGCATGGGATGGCCATGGCTCCAAGCCTGGAAAATGAGGCTGTTGGAAAATGGAAAGAGGAGGCAGTGTACCAAAGCTCCTAGTTTTGCATTGATGAAATGCTATCTCCATTTCATTGATGAAATTTTTATCATCTGGGAAGGTGATGAAGCCACACTCACTGACTTTTACAACCATATCAGTAATTCCACTAGCCTCCTGAGATTAATAACCTCTCACAGCAAGTTCTCAGTCATTGTTTTAGACCTAACCATATCTAAGGTCACTGAAAAAAGCCACTCCAATAATTTGTTTAGAAAACCAACCAGAGTTTATATGCTACTGTGCAGTAAAAGCATATATTCCCAGATCACTAAGAAATAGGAAAGGCTATACAAGGGAAAGGTGGTACACACAGCCTACCTAGACCTCACACAGGCCTTCAACACCATTCCCCATTCTGGTATTATAGACAAGCTCACCAGCCTGAACATAAACCCCTACATCACAAGATGGGTTGCCAACTGGCTCAAGGACAGAACCCACATGGTGAGAGTTGCGGGAGCTAGGTCCGACTCTAAACCGGTTACTAGTGTCATTCTACAGGGCTCAGTCCTAGGACCCCTCCTGTTTGGCATATACTTCTCAGAGGTACAGGCAAGCACAGGAGGACTATGGCTGACCAAGTTCACAGGTGACTGCAAACTAGGGGCTATAATTGACTCTCCGGCTGACACAGACATCCTCCAAAAGGGTCTCACTGAGATGGATACCTGATGTCAAAATCATGGCCTCAAGCTAAATGCCAAAAAGTGCATAGTCATCCCCTTTGGAAAAAACAAAGTACCCACAAACTACCACATAGGTGGTAGTCCCCTAAATACGGAAATGTAATAAGGGATCTAGGGACCAAGCAGATAATAATCTCTCCTTTGATAATCACATTGCCAAAGTGGTCAGAAAATCCTTCTATGTGGCCCACCTAATCACAAAAGGGTTCACATCCAGATCAAAAGAGGTCATTGTGCCCCTCTACTCATCACTCATCAGACCCATCATAGAGTACAACGTCCCATTTGGGATGTACCTTACAAGACACCTGCAACAGCTGGAAAGACCACAGAAATACCTCACCAAGAGGATCACTGGTCTCAAACAGATGCCCTATGCAGCTCGACTGAAGAAACTCTAGCTGTACTCAGTTGCATACCACCTACTCAGAGGTCATCTCTGCCTGACATATAAGGCCATGTCCAACCCAGAATTGATGGACATGCTCCACCTAAAGAAAACCTTATCCCCTCGAGCCACATGCTCTAGGGATCTAAAACTCACCACAACAATAAATAGGACGTGCTGGAGGGATAGATTCCTGTCCCAGAGACTTCCCATGCTTTGGAACAAGATTCCAATCTACATTAGGCAGAGCTCCTTGCTAACACTCTTCAAGAGAAACCTTGACGAGTGGATGGGAAACAGAAAGTTTACCCAGGGGATCACTTCAGTGGCTCTGCTGGACAGAGGCACAGGGAACTAATCTAAGTGGGTGGCGAACGCCAACACATTCTGGCTAGGCTTATAAATGCCTTTGGGCAGATAGCCTAGTATCTGCCTATGAACCTATGTAATAAAATCTTAGGGGATGAGAATTGCACGTGTTTCCAAAGAACTTAGAGATTTCATCCCAGATTTAATCAGCCCACACAAAGACTTTATGGCTTGGGGGTACAGCACTAGATTACTGAATTCCATCCTCAACTGCATCTGAACTTTAAAAGAGGCAGAAGACTCCATTTTGAGGGACCTCCAAGGAGACTCATAGGGCTCAAGAGAAACCAGAAACAGGACCCACATGAGGACAAAGGAAAAAGAACCATGACTGTCAGTTTTACAGCAGATTACAAAACAATCAGAAAGATCATGACCAACAACTGGGTGGTGATTACAGAAAATAAACAGCTGGAAAAAGTCCTAGGACCCCATACTTGTTTTGTTTCGAAGAGAACTAGGAACATTAGGGTTGAGTGCAAATTCAGACCAGAAGAGGACAACTTACTCATGTAGCCCAGCTTTTTAAACTTACTGTAACCACAGTAGCAACAAGGACTACTTCTTTTGCCAAGTACTCAGTAGAAAAATCAACAGCACTTGTTTAGGTAATTGCAACAATGCTTTTGTGATAAACCATGCACAGTGTAATGGCTGCAGTTGTTTTTATGTAAAAATGTCAAAGTCAGAGTGGCACACTACCTGTCTGACATCAGACTCCAGATCCTCAAAACCAACTAGCCAAGCACTGCTATGATTTCCCAGACCATGGAAGCCTCCACTTCCACATCTTGGACAAGCTCACTGTGGGTCCAATCAAAAGAAACAAAAACACCATCCTCAAAAAATGGAGTTAAGCTAGCAGAACAGGCTGGATGCCTACCACCACCCTGGTCTAAGCTTAAGCATTTCCATCAAAAGTGTGCTTACATATATAAATCATATAGGTAAAACACCTGTAATGTTTAACACAGGATTTGGACATAAACTGTAATTGCTGCTGTTAATATTAAAAAGCTAATCAAGTAATTAGATCTAAAATCAGATCAAGTAATTAGATATGTAAATCACTGAATCTAGATTGCTACAGTTTTTCTGGTCAACTAGTAACACAGAAAACAAGACACACTGTTTATTCTTGTTTTTTTTTTCTTTTTTGTGATCTTAAGATATGCAACTGTCAGGAGTTTGAATTTTTTTATCTCATGATGTATACAGTCTGTTTTTTTTCTTTCTGTTTGGGGCTCAGGCGTTTAAGATGTTTTTCCCCCATATACCTTTATGGAATTATCACTTGTGACATAGGCAAATTTACAATCATATACATCTAATCACACTATAATTACCATAACAAACATTTTACGTCACATATATTGCTGTATATTATATAACCTAAGCAACATTACATAAATTATTCAGTTCCTGCCTTTCTTATTTTTTAACAAGACACATCTTTATTAAACCATCACTTACTACATAGGCAATCTTAAGGTTATACAAAAGAAAACAAACCACACCAACACAATCCTAGTTGCAAGCACTTTACATAATAAACCATACTGACACACTCCCAGTTGCAAACATTATACATTACTTATAAGCTACCGAATCTTTTTCAGTCAAACATTACATAGCTCATATTCTGAGTGTTATTTTATAAATTTGTGATATCTATGGCTTTCACTGTGTTATGTATACCACTTGTAAATGTATCCTGTATTGTCTTATCTGTGGAGCTTTTCTCCCCGGGCCTCTACTGAAAATGGACATGTATCCAGCTAGACTAGCCCGGTCAACAAATGTAAAATAAATAAATAAATAAATAAATAAATAAGTCCTGCTGCCTTTTAAACCTCATTCCTCCCTTCTATGTATTGTTCCCACAATTCCCATTTTCCTATGTAGATTGCTCCTACCCTTTTCTAAAGATCTCAGTTCCAGTTATTTTATCTCTGTTACTATATTCACTACTTCTAGTATAGTTGGTTTAGATTTTGATTTCCATTTTCTAGTAATTGCCTTTTTGGCAGCTACCATTATTAGACAGAGCAAGACTGTACCATCTAGGCAATTCCGATTCTGTATCATAGCTCAGAAAAATCATCTCCCTTGTTAGACCAATCTGCCCACCCAGCATCTCTGAGTGCATCCAGTAGGGAATATTTAAAGTCTGCCAATTCACTACACTTGCAGAAAATATGTTCCAGGTTATCTCTTTCTTCCCTGTCACACCACCAACATTTGCTGTCTGCCTGAGGAAAAATTATCTGGAGTCTACTTGGGGTATAGAAATATCTAAGCAAACATTTCCAGGCAAAAATCCTAAATCTTCTAGATTTTGTTGCATATTTGGGAGACATACATGTAGCCTCCCATTGTTTCTTTGTGAATTGCTTATCTAGTCTCTCTTCCCAATCCTTTCTAACCTCCTCTGATTGATTCTTATAGTTATCATGCAATATTTTATATGCTCTACTAATTATTCCTTTTTTAATGGCAGCTTCTGTTCTAGATTCTACTAAAAACTCTGCCAGTGCTGGTCTTTCATTTAGGACACCCCATGTTTATTTCTCTTTGCCTCTACTCTGATATCAATCTCTGATAGAGAAGGCAATCTCTAACCTGTAGTCTAAATAAAATCTTGGTGTCTGCCCATTCTATCATCTTTCCCGCTCTAGTTATTTGCTCCTAATACCTTAGCTCCTTTGCCAGTTTTCTCCAATAAATTCCAGCCCCTCTTGCCTATTGTCTATATCCCTAATTGGAGTCATCCCTCTTGACAGGATCTTCTTTCTCCAATCCCGTGTTGGCTTAGTTCTTAGAATACTTTCTGCTATTTTATGGATATAATATTCTGTATGATTATTTTTATTCTCCTTAAAAGCTTGCATCCAACATCCCAGTCTCTCCTTGTTTCTTGAGCTTCCCCCATGTTTCATCATAATCCCTTTCCACTTTGAATTACAGTTTTCTGTTTATGTTATGTACAGGAGTCTTAACTGTCTAGCTCTGAAATACCCCTTCAAATTGGGTAATCCCAATCCTCCTGTTCTGTTGGAAGAATCAGCTTATCCCACTTGACTCTTGCCATCTTCCCCTCCCAAATAAAGTCCTTCAGCTCTTTATTAATTACTATCCACAACTTCTCCTTTGGTTGATGCGGGATGCACTGTCGGAGATGCTGAGTGTGTAGATTGGTCTGATGAAGGAGGTGATTTTTCTGAGCTAGGATACAGAATCAGAATTGCCTAGACATGGTAAGGTCTTGCTGTGTCTAATAATGGTGGCTGCCAAAAAAGCAATTACTAGAAAATGGAAATCAAAATCTAAATGAATTATACTGGAAGTAATGAATATAGCAACAGAGATAAAACAACTGGAATTGAGATCTTTAGAAAAGGGTAGGAGCAAACTTTTTAGGAAAAATGGGAATTGTGGGAACAATACATACATTGGAGGACTGATGTTTAAAAGGCAGCATGACTTAAATGAGCTATGCCATGTTTGAGTGAGAAAGATTGGGTAGATTATAAGTGATATAAAATATTTGCAACTAGGAGTGTGTTGGTGTGGTTTGTTTTCATTTATATAAAGGTATGATTGCCTATGTTATAAGTGATGGTTTAATAAAGATATTTCTTGTTTTAAAAAAGGCAGGAATTAAATAATTTACGTAATGTTACTTAGGTTATATGATATATAGCAATATATGTGAAGTATAATGTTTATGTTAATATAGTTTGATTACTTTTATATGAATGTAAATTTGCCTACATTACAATTGATAATTCAGTAAAGGTGTTTGAAAAAAAAAAAGAAAGAATCTTCTTGGAGACTAGTTCTAGATCTTTCCTTTCTACATCTGCATATGAAAGTTATCAAATTCAAGATGTTGACCTTTTAGAATCTGTTACCTCTCACTCCCCAAGGAAGTTTTCTGGAAAGGTTAGACCTAAAAGATGCATACTATCACATTCCCATAGCCAAAGGCATTAAGAAATTTTTCAACTTTTCTGTGTCTGGGTCACACTGTCAGTTTACTGAAATACCCTTTACATTATCTACAGCTCCAAGAGTGTCTTCAAAGTGTCCATCTTCAGTCATAGCTCATTGCAGACTGAATGGCACTTCCTTACTAAGATGACTTACTCACATTTGTAGAGTCTTTTCCCAGATACCAGATGCATTTCTCCTCTTCTGGCTAGTCTGAGGTTCCAGATAAATGTTCAGAAATCCTTCTTGACTTTGTTACACAGGAGATTGTTTGGCAGTTGACTTAAAGGATTAAGGAGCTGTTAAAAAGCTGTTTCCTCTGATTCCCTCAACCTCCATTGCCTAACTGTGACTCTAAGTAAGTCAATTAACCAGACACTGCTTCTGGTATGAGTCTGAAAAGGTTTTTGTAGATCAGTGCTGTACCCTGGAAAATAAATACAAATAAATAAATAGGCTGTCCCTGCAGCAAAAGACCATTTGGATAGAGAAGAAGATGAATTTTTATCTGGAAACTTTCTCGAGCTATTCAAATCAATCTCAGTCTTCAGACAGAGACTATCTCAGTTTGGAAAGAAGTAAAATGCTTAACAGAAACATTATTCTTCAGCTACTAAGAATGAACCAATAACATTGAATCCCTCCACCTTTGCTAATGATTATACTCACTTTATGTCCACCATAACTGACATAACTAAAGCCTTTCCAACAATTTACTCCTCTGCCAGTGAAGAATAAGAACCTTCATCCCTTGATCTATACCCTCTAGCCTCTTATATAACAACCTTTCAATTCTTTGAAGTTTCAGAAACACGGACTAAATCTTTACTTCTCATACTCAGCAAGTCAGGGTTTAAATCAAGCAGTCTTCATCCCACCTTCCAATAGCTTGCAGATGAAATTGATAACCCCCGTTACTTATATATTTAATGCCTGTCTCACCTCATGCACTGTCTCACCAGCATTTAAGCATGCAGTTATAATCTCTCTATATAAAGTCACTTTTGCTAACAGGCTGAAGGATTATAG
Organism: Protopterus annectens; assembly: GCF_019279795.1. NCBI lineage: Eukaryota > Metazoa > Chordata > Ceratodontiformes > Protopteridae > Protopterus > Protopterus annectens. The sequence continues at coordinate 139,650,942 of NC_056735.1, forward strand.
ACCTATTTCTGCCCTGATTTATTACCGAAATATCTGAAAAACTTTTATATGTGCAACTACTTAAGCACATTAACAGCTATGGCCTATTATATGAGGCACAGCTTGGCTTTTGTAATGCCTTCAGTATCTTTTCTAACCTGGTAATGGCCACTGATACCATTTATTGCAACCTGAATGAGGGGCATATTACTGCAGGACTCTTTGCTGACATGACAAAGCCTTTGAAATAGTCACCTGTACCCTTCTACTCAGTAAACTTAAAAGACTTAACTTTGGAGATAAAACCATCTGCTTGTTTTGCAGCTGTGTAAAAAATAGAACCTTGCAAGTCCATAGCAAGGTCTCATCCTCTACTGCTGGCAAAGTTAATACAGGTGTACCACAAGGGTCTATGCTAGGCCCTCTTCTCTTTTTTCTCTATCTCTCTTTGTTAATGATCTACCCTTAGAATTACCAAAGCTTAAATTAATGATTTATACAGATGTTATGCTGCTCCTGCAGTCCAGTACTAGCCATTCTGATCCCCAAACCAAGAACAGGCCAATTTCCCTCAGTTATCCATCTGGTCCATTACTAACAAACTACTAATTAACCTTAAGAAAAACCAATATCGTGAACTTTGCCTAGGCCAAGAAATTCACACTATTCCTTCTATTCTCTTAACAGATCTCAGTTGGAACACAATACCTGATATTACTAAACAGAGGTACCTGGGCCTACTACTTGCTCCTACCCTTTCCTTTACCAGAAACACATTTTGTGACTAATACATTCCTTGTTCAATTAAAACTATGTTACAAGATCAGTCACCTCCTTTCACCCACTGCTCCCAGGCCCACTGCTAAAAATATTTTAATACCCAAATTTGAATATGGCCTTCCCTTTTCCATTCTGCATCCAGCCCACAATACTCACAGAATATAGGCTGCTGAGAATAAAATCTGCAGATTCATTCTATTAGCAGACTCCAAGTTGCACCATTGCAATTTGCTAAAAAATTCCAAATGGCTTTCAGTGCCTCATAGGGCCACTTTTCTTCTAAGTACTCAAATTTACAAGGTACTACAACATGGGCACTGCTCCCCTTTAAGATTGAAACTATCTTTACAAGATAACCCTTATGTACTCAAAAGTACATCGGACAAGCAATTAATCTCTAGCACACCTTCCATTTAAAACTGCTGGAGGTGAGAAAGCCTTATTTAGACTGAGACTGCTACGTGGAGCCACCTCCTTACAGACATCAAAAATCTAGAGACCATTAAAAGCTTCAAAAATGTACTTAAAGAGCATCTCTTTAGTGAAACTACTTGCAACTGCTGCCATGACAATGGTTAGGCAAATTACCATCCGATATAATGAATAACAAAATACATTTAAGAAACTTTTCTCAGCCTCTTAATGTAGCACCTTATACGCATGTATTTCATATGCATGTAGGAGTTTATGTATTATATCTGTCTTTATTCTTTGTTGACTGGATTGATCCCACTAGGATAGTAACCCCTTTTCAGGGGAGACCCAAGGCAGTATTTTACTCCTAGGGGAAATTTGGCCAGGACATCAGGGAACTTTTCGATAAGTGCTGTGAGATCTTTTACATCCACCTGAACTACCACCAACTCATGTGGATGGTGCCTTAGTTTAACATCTTATTCAAAGAGCAGCACGCTCAGGAGTACAGCCCCCCTTTATGCTGCACTACAATGTTAGGAACTGATCTACCAGGTGAGGGAATAAAACTCACAGCCTTCTGCATCAGAGGTGAGTTTGCTACCTGTTGCATCACTGACATTTGCAATGTATATGTATTATATGTATGACTGTACTGTCTGTTACGCATATCATAGCTTCATTTTGTATATATATTTTCTTTTCTTAATGCACTCTGAGTCCCTGACTGGATCTTTTACTGTTACTGTATCTGCATTCAATCTTACCATTATATTCTAAATTTTGCTATATACTTATTTTGTATATAATATCGTTGCTTGAAAGACCGTGATATATGTTTTGCTCTTTGAACTCGAGTTGTGGCTGAAACTGGAACAGTCCACTTACATAGTGAACAAATAGGTTCATAGATGGATACTAGGCTAACTGCCCTGAAGGACCTTTTTAAGCCTAGCTAATAACCCAAGGTCAGAATTAAACCCTGCACCATGTGTCTTTGAGGTGAAGACCTTAATCATTATGTCAAACCCATCGCTTGGCAAATAAATAAATACATAGATAAATAAATAAATCAACCCTGGAGTTCATGACCTCTATGATTCTCATGATTCCACTTGCAAGGTTGCACGTAAGAAATATTCAGTAGTTTAAAAAAAAAACACATGACCCCAACCTTTTCATCCCTTGGAGTTTCAAATTCCATTATTGGGCTTTGTAAAAAAAAAAAACTGCATTGGTGGACACTACAGACACAAGCAAATCCAGGTCATACCTTTTGTCTTTTAACTCCAAGCCAATCTGTAACTGTAGACATCTCTGGTTTCACTTTGGGGGGAGTTTCTTTGAGGGTAAAGGTGCAAAGCCTATGGAAATCCTCAGACAGACCAAAGCACATCAGTGTCAAGATATATGGGCTGTGATCCATGCCTTAAAATCTTTTCATCATCTATGGCCCCAGGACATCTTCAGGTAATTACAGACAACATAACAGTGATGTGGCACGTGAACACACAAGGGGGCATCAGGCCATAGCCTTTGTGCAAGCTGCTATGATGGTTTGGGATGTAGTCTTCAGTACTCTTTAACTTTCAAAACATCTTAAATTCCGTAAGAGCAAAATATAGTGGCAGACAAGCTGAAGAGGATCAGGACAGACCCTCATGAGTAGAAATTGAATGATAAGGTCTTTCAGGAACCGACCCAGTCATGGCGTATACCTCAAGTAGATCTGTTTGTCTCCTTCCAAAATAGATAACTGAACAAATTCTGCCTGAAAAACAGATGCATTTTCATTTCTGTGAAGGGGAGTATTATTTTATGCATTTCTATCCTTTCCACTGATATCTAGGATAATTCTGAAGATTCATAAGGACTCTCCAAAAATCATTATGATGGTCTCCCTTTGATGCAGACAACATTGGTTCTCCCTTCTTATGGAACTAGCCAATAACAAACTAGATCTACTCACACCAGACAGGGAAAACCTGATATTCCCCAGACTCAAACACCTTCAACTGACTGCCTGGATGATTAATTTCTAATTTCTATTAGGCACCTCTTTACAGAGAACATGCAGCAGGTACTAAAGGAGGCAAGAAAACCTGCTACTAGGAAATCTTAAATTGACAAGTGGAAAATATTTTCTAGTTGGTGCCTAGCCAATAACTAAGGCTCTATCAAGGATTATGTACTACTGATCCTCAAATATTTGTATGAGTCAGTATCACTATCGTTTGCCCTTGTTTACTCCTCTATCAGTGTACATCTTGCAGCCATTTCAGTATGCCTACCCATGGATCCTATACTTTCTCCTGTGTTTTTTAGTGGAACACTTTCTTACGGGAGTTTTACATCTGAGACCTCCGCATAAACAGGTTGCTCCTTTCTGGGATCTTAACTTTATGCTAGAAAAGTTAAAAGTAATGGGTATTGGCAAAATGGTTAAGGTGTTTGCCTCACAGACACTATGTACTGGGTTTGGTTCTAACCTTAGGAGGCATGGCTAGGCTTAAAAATGCACCCTGTGGTCATTAGCCTAGTAATCAATTATGAACCATGTATCCATTGCTTATCAAGCAGACTTAAGGTTTATTACATGGAAAACTGTTCTTGTCATTGCTGTGACATCTGCAAGAAGAGAATCTGAGTTGAAAACTGTCATGGTGGGTTAACACTATCCGGCCTTCCAAAGAGATACAGTCTCATTTTGAGCAAGTCCCTCATTTGTGCCCATGGTTATTTCATCATTTACTTTGAATCAAGCCATCAATCTCCCAGTGTTCTATTCAGATCCTCATAACCAGGGAGAAAGAATTCTACATACTTGGTCATGCAGAAGGTAGCTCAGGTACTATCTTGGCAGAACTTAGTCCTTTAAAAAAGCTGATCAGCTATTTGTTTCCAATGCTGGAAAAAAGAAAAGACGTGTCAAAACAGATTATTTTCAGAAGGTTATTCTTAACTATTGCCTTGGTGCTGTGGTAGCGCTGTCGCCTCACAGTTAGACGTTGCCCGTTTGATTCTCAGTTAGAGCGTCTTCTGTGTGGCGACATGCGTGAATGGGCATTCCTTCGTTGAAGGTTGTGCGTTAGGCCCGGCAAGCCAGCACGTAAAAATCTACTGTCAATCATTAGCGGACCGGAGTTCCACTGTGGCGACCCCTAACCGGGAAAAGCCAAAAGACTTAATTCTTAACTATTGCTTTTTGTTATTCCTACCATAGTAAATCAGTTCCATGTAATATAAAGTCTCATTCTACTAGATCCTTTCTTCTTTGATGGCATAGTAAAAAGGTGTGGACTCTAAAAGTATTCTTGAGGCAGCTATATGGCCCTCTATATATACACCTTTTAAAGACATTACAAACTGGATTCTTTTTCCTATATCCAGCATAGCCTTTGGCTAGGTCCATTATCCAGGGGCTCCTGTATCCATTTCCTTCCTCTTTCCAAGCTGGATGGGATTTGGTAATCAACCCCTATAGCCTAAAGATTTCTATAGCAGTCAGAATAATGAACACAATACAGCTGTGAAAGTTACAGTTACCTATAACAGTAGATGTTTGAATTCCTTACTGCTGCAGTAGCCACACTGACCCTCTGCCTCCCTGTTATATATAGTTCCTTGTTAAGATATCAAATTGTTTATTGTTACATGTTTTAGTGGTTCAAGATGAGTACGCTTCTTCTTAACTTTTGGGCAAGAAAGTTCTTAGGGATATTTCACACTGACTGGCTGCTGATTTTCCCTCCAGAGTGCTGTCCAATCAGCAGTTACAGTGAAAGCGTGGGAGGGAGACAGAACTTTTGGAAGCTGGCTGTTTATTGTCCCGGGCAGGAAACAACCCATATAACCTAAAGGCTACTGCAGCAGTGAAGAATTTGAACATCTATTGTTATGGGTAAATTGCAACTTACACAACTGTACTCTGTTTGTCAGTCTTAACCTTATTGTTTCCACTTGATGAATTAATTCAAGAAAGGGCCTTAATAATCATTGTTTACTGATTACACAAATCTGTATATCCCCTTTCCTCAGAACAGCATGTTGACTTTTGATATTGTAGAAGGTTGGTTATGTGACTGTATAAAACTTAGTTAAGGTGAAATCATTCTAAAACAGAGAGTTTGATGCATATGTGATTATCACATCTTCCTCAGCTCCTTCACTTGTCATCTTACTATATGGAGTGGGAACTGCTTAGATTTTGTGAATAAATTAAGAGGTGTGGCGGTGTCTCTGGATAGTATGCTGTTATTTACTATGCAGATAACAGCAGAGGTAAAATCCTCATAGTGGTATTTATAGAACATCACCAGCATTGAATACTGTATTCCATCGCAAAATCTTATTATAGTTATACGTGCATTAATTTAATCTTTTTTAACTATTGCAACTCCCTTTGGGGGACTTTGGGCACTTCCAATGTGCAGTCAAATTTAGTGGCTCAGATTCTGTCTGGTATCCTTCATCTGTGCTGCAGAGATTTCACTGGCCTGTGGTAGCATTGAAAGTCATCCTCAGATATCTTGTATTAACCCACCTGTTTGAAGGAGCTTCTTATACCTTGTTGTTTAGTCCACCGGCTCTACTTTGCTTTCCAGCAACGGACTGTTAGTTTCTTTCATTGCAATTGGAAACATTTGGTAGTTATGCCTTTTAGCTACTAAACATAATTAATATGGCATATAAAAAATTGCACAATAGCTATAAGAATCAGTCAGAGGAGGTTAGAAATGATTGAGAATAGAAACTGGAAAAGTAATTTACAAGGGAACAATGGGAGGAATTATGCATGGTTCGCAAATATACAGCAAAGTCCAGAAGGGTTAGGATTTTTGCTTGGCAATTTAATAGGGACCCGGTGACTTCAACTACCCCTCCATCAACTGGGAAAACTACTCATGTACCAATACACTGGCCCAACGCTTCCTGGAATTCATTAGTTCCAATGCCCTGGACTAGCTCATTCTTACCCCCACTAGAGGAAGCAACATCCTTGACCTGGTTATTACTAACATGGGCAACCACTGCTCTAGACCATTAGCCAATTCCTTCCTGGTTAGATCCGACCACAAACTAATCACCATGGAAATCTACATCTCACCCACACCCCCTGCAAAGGTAACCATCATGAAAAACTTCTCCAAAGCTGACTTTGGGCTCCTAAAAACAGAGGTGGCTAACTTCACGGCACCCATGTCAATGTAAAATAGATGCATGACTGCCGATTCATACACCAATGCACTGTATGAACACGTACATAAATTACATGGAACTAACCATACTCAACAGAACCAAGATGCTCGCCTCAAAAAAAAAAAAAAAAAAGAAGCCAATCTGGGGGTCCCCTGCCATTAATAAACTCTACAACAGAAGGAAGAAACTGTTTCAGAAAAAGGTGAAGTCCCAAGACTGGAAAAACTCCCTTATTAGCCTCAACAAAAAGTTGAGATCCCTCATCAAAACCTCTAAACAACCACAAAGCCTTCTATAGTTATATCAAGAATCTACATGACATTACCCCGGTTTGCTCTGAGTTACTGCACAATGGTACCTCCTGTACTGAGCCAACAGATATTGCCAACATACTGGCTGACAGATTCAGTGCCACCTTTACCCCTCTCTCCCCCCTAAAGGCCCAATCACAATACCGGAGGAATGACAGAGACCCAGCATTACTGCAGCACAGGTTAAAGCTGCATTGTCCAAGGCCAAAAATACAGCTTTCATGGGAACCGACAATATCCCTGGATGTGTTCTATATGAACTACAAAGTTAACTGGCACCACATCTGTATGCCCTGTTCAATCATAGCCTCACATCAGGCTTTGCCCCTACCGAATGGCACACTGCTACAGTCATCCCTCTCCATAAAGAGGAGCGACTACAGACCCTAGGAATTATCATCCCATTAGCCTGACAAGTCTGATATGTAAGGTTATGGAGCACATCATCATGCACCTAATTAACAAGGATATAGGGAATGTCCAAACTCTAGATCCCATGCAATTTGGTTTTGTGAAAGGTAGATCATGCATGCTCAACCTGGTTGACTTCTTTGAGTCAGTCACCAGACCTGTGGATGAGGGCAGTGCAGTTCATACAGCCTACCTCAATTTGGCCAAGGCCTTTGATACCATTCCCCACTCAAGAATTATTGATAAACTCACCAAACTAGGCATCAACCCCTATATCACGAGGTGGGGTGCAAATTGGCTCACAGATAGAACCCACAGTGTGAAAGTAGTGTACTCCAAGTCAGCCTGCTGACCAGTCACAAGTGGAGTCCTACAGAGATTGGTCCTGGGTCCTCTCCTGTTTGGCATCTACTTCTCAGAAGTCCAGGGCAACACGGAGACACTCTGGCTGACCAAGTCTGCCGATGACTGCAAGCTGGGAGCCATTATTAACTCCCCAAGTGATGTAGACAGCCTACAGAAAGGCCTCACTGAGACCAATGACTGGTGTCAAAACCATGGCCTTAAGCTTAATGCCAAAAAATGTGCCATCATCCACTACGGGAAAAACTCAGTTTCCACTAATTACCACATTGATGGGAGCCCAGTGAACACTGCAGGCATTATAAGAGATCTGAGGATACAGGTTGACAGCAACCTCTTATTTGACCACCACATTGCCTCAGTGGTCAGAAAGTCCTTCTATGTGGCACATCTCATTACCAAGGGTTTTGCATCCAGGAAGACAGAGGTCATCATCTCTTTCTACTCTTCCCTCATTAGGCCACTCATCGAGTATAATGCCCCATTTGACATGTATCTCACTAGACACATGCAACAGCTGGAAAGGCCACAAAAGTACATCATGAAGAGGATCCTAGACCTTAAACACATGTCCTACATGGACAGACTAAAAAAACTCCAGCTATTCTCTGTCTCATATCGTCTAATAAGAGGCGATCTCTGCTTGACTTATAAAGCCATGTCTGACCCAGCTCTGTTAGAAATGCTACATCTAAAGAAATCCAAATCCCTCCACACCACATGCTCCAGAGACCTCAACCTCATTACCACAATCAACGGAATATGCTGGAGGGACAGATTCATAACCCAGAGACTGCCCATGTTCTGGAATAGACTTCCCATACATGTCAAGCAGAGTACCTCACTGGCCCTCTTCAAGAGAAATCTTGATGAGTGGATGGTAAACAGAAAGTTCACTCTGGGGATCACTGCAGTAGCTCTACTTGATAGAGGCACTGGGAACTAACGTCGGGTGGCACGATGCCAGGGCACTTCTATGGGCTAGGCTTGTAAAGTTTCCAGGGCCATTAGCCTAGTACACACCTATGAACCTATATCTATGCCTTTTCTGGCCTTCTCATAAGTTTTTTCCCTGATTTCTCATCCTCTTGATTCAATACAGACAGAAAGCACACACTTAAGGGCAGAGAATCAGTTTCATTAATAAAGTTTCAGTTCAGTTTTGCCAGGTATAAAATTATGGTTTGGAATCCTCAGTGAACAGGCAAATAAAGATTTGGATAGTTGTTTGACATTCTGCACAACTGCAATGGAAGGTATAACAAAGCTATCCTATGTACAGCATAAAGATGACCATTATGTGACCCTTTCTTTCCTTTTTGAAAATAAATACAGCTGCACATAAAAGAGATAGCACCTCTCTACAAAAGACAACAGTAAGGCACTCAAATTACAACATAAATACCTCATAGTCCAAAGTCTGCAACTTAAACAATATAGTAAGTGATTATCAGCAGCATGTGTACAGTTCAGCAATGATTTAGATATTGTTGATAGGTAGTGATTGAAGAACTGTTAAACATTTAACTAGAACATGACAATAAGTTCAGAGAAAAATTTAAATAAGTAACCAAATGAGAATAACTTGTCAGAAAACTGTGATTACATTATAGCAAGTGGACAATATGATCATAAAATAGTCAACTCAAATCACTTAGTAAAATCAGTGGCTGAAAGCAAGGATTGCATCATTACGTTGCCACAACACTGAATGTTTTCAAGTCCGCAATAGCCTTGCAAATAATTGATTTTTCTCATAAATACCTTTGGAAGGCTGGGCTTGCATTGCAAGTCATATTGACAATGGAACATTCTATTGCAGGAAGCTATGCAGAAGAAATTCTGCAATGCGTAATTTACTTGTAAAAAATAAATTAAAAAAAAACAGAAAAAAGGCACACTGAAAAGAAACTGACACGTTTGCTAACATCCATTTCAATACTATTAATTTGTTGACTGCTGAACTCTCATCCATGCTTTGATAGCTACCATATTTACCACTTCTGCAGAATTATGAACATGTGATTTGACTAAATATTTTGCCAGTATGGTACCTCCATCTTTTTACCTCTCTTCCTTAGGTTTGGAAAAACAGTGCTGCATCAGTGGCAAGTGCAATAAATGTGCAGTGCGGGTTCATAGGTAGCGACTAGGCATAAGGACCAGGAGACCACATAAGAGCTTAGCCCAGTTTCCGAATTGACCCAGAGCACTGTTTGCTTAAGTGACTTACTCAGAGTCACACTTTAGGCAAACTGACTGAGGGAATAAAATGACTACAATAAGCAGCTAATTGTCAGACTAGCTTTTTGGAAAAACCCTTTCATAGGTTCATAGGTTCATAGGTTGGTACTAGGCTATTGGCCCTAGGGCCTATACAAGCCTAGCCATAACAATTCCCTGGATATTTTTTTCCACAATCTTTACTTCCCTGGACCTCTGTCTAGCAGGGTGACTGACATGATCCCCAGGGTGAATTTCCTATCTCCCATCCCATCGTCAAGGTTCCTTTTGAAGAGGGCCAAGGAGGCGCTCTGCTTGACATGTATGGGCAGTCTATTCCAGAGTACGGGGAGTCTCTGGGTCAGGAACCTATCCCTCCAGCATGTTTTGCTTATTGTGATGACAAGATTTAGATCCCTGGAGCGTGTGGCTCTGAGGGATTGGGATTTCTTTAAGTGGAGTATGTCCAACAGCTCAGGGTTTGACATGACCTTGTATGTTAAGCAGAGATCGCCTCTGAGTAGACGATATGCCACAGAGTATAGCTGGAGTTTTTTTAGACGGTCAACATAGGGCATCTGTTTTAGGCCTGTGATTCTTTTAGTGAGGTATTTCTGCGGCCTTTCCATTTGTTGCAGATGTCTTGTGTGGTACATACCAAACGGGGCATTGTACTCTATAATGGGTCTAATGAGGAATGAGTACAGTGGGATAATGACCTCCTTTTTTCTGGATGAAAAGCCCTTAGTGATGAGGTGTACCACATAGAAGGATTTCCTGACTGTGTGGCGATGTGGTTATCGAAGGTGAGACCGCTGTCCACCTGTGTCCCTAAGTCTCTCATCATACTTTCGGTGTTTAGTGTACTGCCACCTGTGTGGTAATTCATGGGTACATGTTTTTTCCCAAAGGGGATAACTATACATTTCTTGGCATGAAGCTTGAGCCCATGGCTCTGGCACAAAGCATCTGTCTCTGTAAGGCCCTTTTGTAGAATATCCACATCATTTCGGGATTCCATAATGGCTCCCAGTTTGCAGTTATCTGCGAACTTTGTTAGCCGGAGTCCCTTAGTGTTGGCCTGTACTTCAGAGAAGTAGATGCCAAACAAGAGTGTGGTCCAAGGACTGAACTCTGAAGTACTCCACTTGTCACTTGTCTGGAGCTGGATTTAGGTACAAATTACTATATCTGAGTGCTCTTATTGAAGTGTAATTATTTTTCTGTGCTCTAGTTTTCTTTTTGTTATGACTTTTTGCTAGGTGTGCATTGAGCATATTTCACACATCCCTGTTAGTCAGTTGGATTGCTTGCTTGGTGTCAGTGTGAAATGCAATTGCCTGAATTTCTATATGCTCTATTTGTACTTAACTTTTAAGATGTTCAAAGTGGGATTTTTTTATGGAACTGTACACTTTTGCAGGAAAATTTTATTTATTTATTTTATTTTACATTTGTTTACCGGGATAGTCCGACTGGATACATGTCCATTCTCAGTGGAGGCCTGGGGAGAAAAGCTCCAAAAAATGCATTCAACAAACTGTTACACTTTTACAGTTTAAAACACAAAATAAACACAAATAAAAAGATTTGTACACAGATGTAAACAAACAAACAGATACAGACAAACACATTTTTACATTTTTACTCAGATGGAAAATTCTAGACAGTCTTTTTAAGAATGATAGGTTATTGAATGCCTAGTAGGCTAACCTGGTAGTAGATCCAAGGAGATCATAGGATATATAAGTTAAGAAACAAAGTGTAGGCAGAAGTCCTCCGTGTGCATACAAGTGATAGAGTTAGTCTGGATTAGGACAAGGACATAGACATAATTTTTTAAAGTACTGAATCAGGCTTTTCTTGAACTTGAGGTAGAGAGAGTTCAGATGTAAGATTAGCAGGAAGAGAATTCCAAGTTTTGCCAACAGAGTTAGCAAATAGAGATTTACCGGCTGTGTTGTTGGATTTGAGAGTTTGAACTAGTAGTCTTTCAGATGAACGAAGTGCACTAAGGTTACTGTAGGGGGTGATGAGGATTTTAAGTATGGGTGTATTATATGGTTGGTACAGGATCTTGTGTGCAACTATTTGTTGGTTAACCTGAAGTAGGTTAGACAGTTCAAACCATCCTAGTAGATTTAGGTTATGACAGTGATGAGTTCTATAGGCTGCACTGGTAGCAAATCTAGCAATGTGATTGTAGGTGCTAGTCAGTTTTGCTGAAGGTTTGTAAATAGAGGGGAAGCATAGAGGAGGGTGGAGAGTAGATGTGTATGAGCAATTACAGTTCTGGCTAATGGCGTTAGGAAGGGCTTGATCCTATATAGTGAGCCAAGTTTATTATTAACTGTTTTAATAATTTTATTGATATGCAGATCAAACTTAAGGTTATTATCTATTATAACTCCTAAGAGTTTGGTTGAGGAATCTGGGGAAATTATGCCATTGTTGGATTTTAATGTAAAGGTCATAAGTTAGACTTGCGAGTGGGGGAGAAAAGTAGCAGTTTGGTTTTATTAGGATTTAACATGAGATGATGGTTAAGGAACCAATTTTCAACTGTGTTAAACATATTTTGGGACAGAATCTGCAACTCTGTAGGTGAAGTGTCGGAGCTTACTAAAGTGGAGTCATCTGCATATTGAATGCATGTTGCATTTGGGATGACCTTATACAAATCATTGATGAAAATGGAAAATAATAGTGGACCTAGTATGGAGCCTTGGGGTACACCAGAGGTAATGGGTAAAAGGGTGGATAGTTTGCTCTGCCATAGGACAGCCTGTTGTCTACCACTGAGATAGGATTGAAACCAGTGGATGGCCTGGTCATCTAGGGAAATGGATTTCAAAGGGTTTATGAGTATTTGGTGGTTTACCATATCAAAGGCTTTCAAAAGATTGAGAAAGATAGCAGAGGAAAGTTTATTATTGTTTTGGTGTTGGTTAATGATGTTAGAGAAGGAGAGGAGGGCTGAGGTTGTACTATGGAACGGTCTAAAGCCATGTTGGGTGTGGCTAGAAGATTATTATGGATAAGATAGTTCAGGAGTTGATTATGGATGCATTTTTCCATAATTTTAGCCGAGGATGACAGACTAGCTATGAGTTTATAGTTTGACAGGTCAGTAGAGCTGCCCCCTTTATGGAGTGGAATGACATGGGATATCTTCCAGATGGAGGGGGTGGACGCCTCAGTTATAGTTCTGTTGATCAGGGTAGTAATGGGGTATGCTATGGCATCTGCATCTTTTTATAGATATTCTGCAGGGAGTAGATCAGCTGACAGGGTGGTAGGCTTTAGTTTCTTAAGTAATTTTCAGACAAAAGATGTGCAAACTGGTTTGAAGTTAAAGGAGAGTTGGGAGCTGGGTGTAGTGGCTGGAAAATATGGGTATCTGGGGGAATAATTGGTTAGCTAGGTTCTGGATGGTTGTTTTAAAGAAGCTGTTAAAGATATTGGCAATTTCTTCTTGAGGTTTTTGGTTAGAATACAAGGGGGCAGGAGTGGAGGATTGTCCTGAACTAAGGAGTTTGTTTATACCTACCCAAAACTTTTGTGGCTTGTTTTGGTGTTTTTCTTGTAGATGACAGTAATAGTTTTTCTTGTCTAATGTGGTGGATTTTTTTGTTTCATTTCTTGGCTGTCTGTACCTAAGTTGATCTATGGGTTTTTTTGTGGTCCGCAAAGTGGCCCAAGCCCTATTTCTTAGTAGCATTTTCTGTCTGGTTTCTTTTGAGAGCCAAGGAGCAACTTTTGTTTTGGTTCTAATAGTCTGTGCTGGTGCATGGGTGTCAAGGATGGATAGGAATTTGGTATTAAAGTAATTGACTGCTTCTTCAAGTGGCAATTGTTTCAGAACTGACCAATTGCAAGATTTGAGTTCATTTTGGAAATTTGTGCAGTTAAAATTTTTATTGTTCCTTACTGTTTTAAAAATGGACTGGTTGTGGATATCAGCTTTTTGCCTGATTAAATAGGTGAGGATGTGATCCCTTACATCATCAGGCAAGGTCCCACTCTTGTATTTGAGGGGATGGGTGTTAACAAGAATCCAATCCAGAATACTTACTTTATTGTTGGGTTTACTGATCCTAGTGGGGGAGGATACGACCTGTGAAAATCCATAAAGGTTTATGTGGTGAGTGGGGGGGTCTGAGGAACACATGTTCCAGTCTATGTTGAAGTCCCCAAGTACAATGGTTTCTTGGGGGTAGTTGCTGGATAACCAATGTAGGATATATTTGAGAGTATTTATGTTATTGCCTGGGGGAATATACACACAGAAGAGATTTATACATTTGTTCTTATTAGTGTGGAGTTTAGTGATAAGCATTTCAGCATTGCCAAACAGGGTTGTTTGCCGGGCATTATTGGACACTTCAAGCATGGATTTGTACAGAACAGCTACCCCACCTCCCTTCCTATTGGTTATATCAAGCCTTAGAATGCTATAGCCTGGTGGTATATAAGTTCTTTATCTGAAGTAGAAGGTTTTAGCCAGGTTTCAGTAAGACATAGTATGTCTGGGGAAAGGGCATCTAAGAGGGCATGTAGGTGTTGAATCTTATTTTTTACACTTCTGATATTTAGGTGACTGATCAAGAGTGAGTTTGGGGGTTTGTCTAAGATTTGTATAGTAGTGGAACAGTTAGTAAAGGACCGAGAGCCAGTGGATGAGGATGGGCCAGGATTTGGGTGGATATCTCCATCCATTGTCAGGTTGCATTGTAATCTGATTGTGAACTTCCAGACTGTAATTAATAGACTCTGGTATTTTTTGGTTTTAGGGTTGTCATATCTTGTTCTAATGGGATGCTGATACCTAGTAAGTAAGGAGTTAGATGGGAGGGGATGTATTAAGTGTTCAAGCTTGTGTGTAACTATATAAGGGGAGGTTTGGCCTTTTGGGTAGTGGAAACCTTAGTATGCATTATATTCATAGGCAGTAAGAAGATATGGGACAAGCAGAAAGGGTAGCAGAGAGTACAGTGGTAGTATTTTAATTGGTTTCATTGCATGTAACATTGGGATGTTGAGGTTGACTTTTCCCCAGTTTAAACTATTTAAGATACGATAGAGGGGTTAAGTACTGGAGAGCCTATTGATGACTTGGATATGGCTGATTGGTTGCAGAAAGAGGGGGTGTGGTTGTAGCACTATATATTTAGCTGTACTGGGGCTGGGTGGGAATTGGGGGCAGGGTGGGGTGTGGAACAAGCCCGAGTGCAGTGAGGGTGAGCGGAGCAGGACTGAACCATACCACGGCACTAGAGCTAAAGGTAGATTTTTTTGTAACTTTGTATTAGGTTCTTCTTCTTTTTATAACAATTTGGTCTACAGAGTTGCATTTTATAGTTTTATGGCTATGAGAGTAAATTTCTCTTTTATGCATTGGTAAGAAACTTGGCGTTCAAGAGCCCACACAAAGCATTAAGCTTTCTTGAGCAGTTTTCCACTGAGGTACTCTTTAATGGGTAGTAAGGCATTTAGTAAGCCAAATCAGGTAATAAAGGTTTTCTAAGATATTGATTGGAAGGGAGCTAATAGTGCTTTAGACCTAGTCCAGCTATGTAAAATCTAAAATGGTGTCTGCCACAGGTAATATTTATTAACTTTGGGATTGGCTTAAGGTAATAAACAAGGAAGGGGGAGGGAGAAACAAGAGTGTGGGCTGATGGTTCTTTTGTACTGCTGCTAATGAGCTAAGATCCAAGCAAAGTCAAGTTTGTGTTTAAGAAAAAGAATCAGAACTGACCAAAAACTGCTGTGAAGCTGTAAGTCATTTCTTAACCTTTTATCAGATGGAAAAACAGCATAACATTGTATCTGTAGGCTACTGTGCTCTCAATTAAATTAACAAACACGCACAGTATTTGATCAGTTATGGATACTATTTGCTAACAGAAGGGAATAAAAGAGAAATGGAAGAATAATGTGTGTGTGTGTGTGTGTGTGTGTGTGTGTGTGTGTGTGTGTGTGTGTGTGTGTGTGTGTGTGTGTGTGTGTCGGGGGGGGGTCTGCTTACAAGCCAAAGCAGAGTGCTCTCCAGGGGATAATGAATATTACCTCAAACAGGTAGACACATACACAGTTAACTTTAGCTGTTTGTGTTTGCAGACAGTTCAGACCTGGACTGTGCTTTTCATATAACAATGTATCCACTGGTCTGGTTAAAGATAAAGGTGATATTGTAGCTGATTACTTAGAGTGGTGTTAGGCTGGAGAGACACTGAGCTCTTCATGGGGCCTGTAGCAGGGTGGTTGTAGTTTTAAATAAATGATAAAAAAATGATAAAAAATGATACCTGCAAACAGCATAAAGGCTCAGGCTTACAGCGTAAAGGCTCAGGCTTCACTGTGGTTAAGTTGTTTATGTCATTTTAGTTACAATAAGGTGTTTCACATGAAAAAAAATACTTGTTTTATGCAACTAACAGAGGAAACTTGAGAAATAGTTCTGGCCTAAAATCTCAAGACATTTGCAGTTTTTCATCTTTTTTTGCATAAAGCAACTGTGTAAAGAGAGACAAATGGCAACCCTAGAAGTAGCAAACAAATAAAACAGTGGAGCACTCCAGACTGCACCATGCTGAAATATCAGACAAACTGGTATTAAAGTTCTAACCTGTGAACATATTTAGATCTTTTAAAGGTCAGTACCAGAGGAACCAGGTTAACAAACACCATGAAAAATAAATGCACTTTCTAAGAACCAATAATAATGGAACGGGGGAGATTCAATGGCAGTCCAATGTCAAATGTGGGGCAAACATTGGAAGTCAGAGAGTAAAGAAAAGGCCAAATCTGGATTCTAGAGAAATGTGTGCACCCACTGATTCCAAAAATTCCAAATACAGCCAGGGGAGAATGAGATGTCATCAAATAAAAGAAGCTAAGGCAGCTGAAACCAGAACCAGCTGAAATGTGAGGCCTAACTATGCTGACACCTGATTGTACAGCAACCTCAGTAATAATGTCTAGTGATATTCTGCAGCTGCCTTGCATTACTGTAACCTAAGGATTAATGACTGGAACTTGGCTGAAATCAACAACTGCCTGTCTCATAGTAATTTAAAAAGCTGTAGATAGGTTGGGATTATACTAGCTAAGAATGTTAAATTAGTATACATCATAAAGGTGCTCAACGCAGAACTGCAGATTTTAGTCTTATAAGGGAATACATACAATATACTGCTGAAGGGTTTTAGTAATATAGTATCTCTTGACTCACTTTGGTGACGTGTTCTCTAGTGTCTGTTTATCATGTTCTTTGCATTAAACTAGACTAGTCTTTATACAAGCTCTCTTTATGTCTAATACCATGCCCTTATTTTATAATCTATAAAGGATCCAGGACAGAGAAAAGTATTTCAGAGGATAAGTAACATATTTTTCAATTATTTATTGGTCAGTTTTACTACACAAAATTAGGACTTATTAAATAAATTTTTACACTGTATTTGTCCTGATATCTGCTGATCATAAGCTTCATTCTGGCAAGTTGACCCCTTTGTTCCTTCATCACCAAAGGTAAGAGTCAGGTGAGAGGGGTCATCATTAAGGCAGCCATTAGAATGGCTCACAGGTTTTTACTTATGGCTCTACCTTTCCATGTGTGCTAGGCTAAGCAGAGGAAGGGGGACATGCAATAGGCTCCTGTTCTGGTTATCACTTGTTTCTGCAAGGGATGTTGTCAATAAACAACCTTGCCTGCCAACCCTGTGGCATGGGAACTGGTCCCCACTCTCCAACAGGGAACTCTCACTTTGCTATGTGAGTCTCAAGTGCCTACAACCTTTCTTTCCCCACCAGAAAAGGTGAGAATGTTATGCCCCTTTACTCATATCCCTCCTCACCTTAATCTTCCAGTGCCACAGCTGCTAATCAAACCCAGGTCAATGACAATGCAGTCAAGACTCCATCCCTCTGCATGATGGACCAAGATAAAGACTTATTAAATATTCATTAACTGAAATATTAAAGTATAGCTACAGGAACCTAAAACTTCATTTATCTGTCCACAATAATATGCCTAAAGAAATAGAATTATACTTGTGTGGAAGCTGTCACACATAAATTATCTGACTCATCATGTTATTAAGGCCCATTGTCTTTTATGACAACACTTTGTCCTTATTTCCTTAAGGACAACTGGACAAAAAGTAAGAATTCAGATCCTGGGACTATTGAACCTAGCACCTCCAAATAAGAAATTGGCATTTATAGCTACTCCAGTGCAGCTTTAAGGGCTGTACAAAGGCAAAAATATTTCTGTTTTAAGAAATCAGATCTTAGAGAGGAAGTACAGCTCATGGTTCCTGAAATGTCTCATATGATCGGCCTCATAACTGGTGTTTGCAAAGACATAGACTTATTGTGTTTCATTTAATGGTACCTATAGGAATTGTGTAAGACATGATTTGTTTCATGGTTATAGACGTCCAATTATTCTCTTCATTGTAACAATTTTCCAAGGCCAAAGAGTGAAATAAATGGAATGCACTGAGTTTTACTGGTAGTGTAACTGTTAGCATGCAAAACTGCTTAAGGAGGAGACCTCTAGCTGGAAGACTCAGTGAGCCGTATCAGTTTCTTTGGTTTTGCTCCAAATTCAGTACTTAGAGCTATGGGCCTATTCTCACAAGTTCCGATCAAGCTTTATAATTGAGGGTTTTCCTTTACAGCATCATTACTAATGCCAGAAGCTGATTCCTCTGATTTTTTGTGTTTACAGCAGTGTTTAGTTCTATTTCGAAAGCTTCCACCTAGGAACAAAGCCAGTGTGATTTTAAATCAAAGCTGAAATTGCAAGCGTAGTTTGTTCCACTTTTGCAGTTAACTTGTGCATGGCTCTCCCTTTACTATGTTTATCATTTCTGATGGTTCTCCTTTAAAATGAAACACTGTTGAATTACTGAAAAGCACTGTTGTCCCCAGTTCCAGAAAAACAAATCTATATCACCAAGAATATGATCTTCTAAATATAGATTCAAGTCAGAGGTGCCGTCTCACATGAGCCTATTGCCTCCTCCTCTGTAACTAAATGAGGCTGCATACTATTCAGTCTTATCACACATGTTCTGGGATCCTTTATAGACTGAAAAGAAAAGGACAAGATCTTAGACATCTAGAGAGCCTCCGTCAAGACTAGTTTACTGCACACTCAAGGAACCACATCACTTCTCTAGTGTGGACTGTACCACAAAACTGTTCTGTAATAGCTGATCCAATACACCTTCATAAAATATACATGATAAGAAATTCAAGTGAATTGTTGAAAAGTATTATATATCCTAGAACCGCTATAAATGAAACACATTAAAAAAAAAAAAACAAATAAAATAATGGCATTACAGGCAGAATCTGAATAAGAACTTCAGCAAATGATAGGGGAATGGAATGCAAACCTGAAGACACATGGGATGAAACAGAGTGCAAATAAGAGGGTTGGTGGCTCCAAATGGGAGAAATCAGAGGAAGCTGAAAACTGACATACTAGGGAAGTAGTGGAAAAAGTTATCAACTTCAAGTATCTGGGAGGGATTGCTGAGGAGAAGGGAAGTCTGAATGAGGAGGTCATGGCAAGAATCAAAGGGGCTGTAGCCAACTGGCGCAGAGTGACAGGGTTATTCTATGACAGAAGAATACCAAAGGTGCTGAAAAGTAAGTTGTTCAAAACAGGGGAGCGACCAGTACTACTGTATTGTACAGAAGCATTGGAACTGAAGGCAGATCAGTCTAGTGTAAATTAAGGCATCCAGATAGTGTGAGAGAAGACCTCTGGCAGTCAGGCATGCTGAAGAAGGTAGGAGAGTGCCACTGAACTGAAATAGATGGCAATAGTAGACATGCCGCCCTGACCTGTGTAGAAAATAGGAAAAAAGGTGCTGATGATGATGAGAATAACAGATTAATAAAGAATGAACAGCAGGCAAGCACCAGTGCTAAACATGCTGTAGATAACACCATTTAATAAATTACTTAGTTGAGTTCTCGTAATGTCATATACACAGCTGTACATTTGCTACTTCTTGGACATGATGGCTTTTTTAACATGTATACCCTCTCCCAACAGGTGACCATTCAGCTAACACAAGTTCCTGTCCTTGTTCACCAACAAACCTCTCCTGGACTTGCTCTGACCTTGTCGCTGGTGAAGATGATGAGGCATCTTGGGACGGTGACACATATGCAGATAAGTAGCAATTGTTGTTTATGCCTCACCCCTCAGAAGATTCACTCTCCCTTCACAAACTTGTCTTTCTGTATTTTCTTTGATACCATTTCATATTGTCTATGTTGACATGCCAGCACCCAGATCTCCAGAGCAAGGCTCACTGGCTCCTGTACTGTGTGTGCACGATTACAGTGGCTACAGCAAATTTAACATGCCTGTTAACACAGAAAATTAATTTCCTGTTCCCCTTACAAAAAGTTAACCCCTTAGAGAATACATGCATGCTATGATTTCTGATCTCTCAAAGGAGATCTATGATATATACCCACTTTCAAGACCTAGATACAGAGCTGGAAAAACATTATAAGATTTCAACTTGTAACCTGATGCACTATTAAAACAATCACACTGTGCAATCTATCAGTGTATCTGCAGGCTGAAAGGCTGTTTCTTACAGTGAGACTGTTAGACGCTGCAATACAAGCCATGTATATTCTTATCGGGCTACTTCTAACGAATATAGAATAGAGGATGTTGCCAGAAAGCACCAAAAGTAGACTCTTTTCCCCTTATAAAGGCAGAAACCATGCTATATAGAGAAAAGGATCACCCCAAACTTAAAGGTTATAGTACAGTTTATTTTTCATTATTATCTGAAACTACCTACTATACAACACACAGCTATCCTGTCCTATGTTACCTAACATAAGCAAAAGTATCTATTTCTCTCATACACACACACACACACACACACACACACACACACACACACACACACACACACACACACACACACACACACACACACACACACACTCACACACGCACACACACACTGAACATCTTAGTCTTCATGCGCATGCGCATACTGTAGTCTAACCATATGTCATTAGTTTGCAGGTTTTAAAATAAGACATTTCCCCTCTTGTCTTAATGACACTGACATAGTAATCATTCTGGCAAAATACATGTAAGAAAGTGGCATAAGAAATGCAGCATCTAGTGTCTGACACAGGTTAGCCTCTCTATATTTCAGCCATACCTGTAGCAAATAATGCATTCTAGTGTATTCCTAGCAATGTTGAGAGTCAAAGGGAGCTTAGAAAATGATAACGTGATTCCACAATGTCCTGAATTAGACCAAATTAGGCCAAATGTCTTATGATATTAGCCAATCTGGGCAGATAGGATCAAATATTCAATTTATTGCTGTCCTATATTAAAATGGGTGTGCTGGGTCCTTCATTTTAGGAGCTGCTCTCTCATTACCCTCTTCATCAGATGAATATACTAGGAATTCCTTTAAGGACTGAGTCTTGAACCTTTATTTTTAGGCTTGCCATTAAGTCTCTCTGACGTGTTACATACGTCAAAGTACTGTATTTTACTGATGCCATGGTATGCTTCATCATACCTTGATTTGTGAAACCTTTCTTACTGCAGAAGAAGTTTGATTCAATGCAATTTAGGTGAAGAGAAGGTGGTATTTAGTAATGTTACAACACTAGGGTTTTGTGTGTGGTTAGGTTAATTTACTTATGGGTAAATATGCTGGCCTGATCCCTAATCCTCAATTCTAATCTGTTATATTAGCCTCACCTGTAAATCCCCAGACTGGAGTTAGATCTTGCTTACAGGGCTTATCATCTCCTTAACCTCATATTTCTTTGTGATTGCATGTGACTTGCTTCTACCTTTATGGTCTTTCTAATTATTTCTAGTCCTGCCCTTTCTTTACTTCCTATACTGAACATCTCACAAAACAGTATTGCTAATTCTAAGAAATGAACTGAAATGCAACTTGAAATATAACTAATCCCAAGTTAAAACAAAAAGAAAGGAGCAAGTATTCACTGACTAAAATTCGTTGTCAGGGAAATACTCCTGACACCTCTGTTATACAACCTTCAAGGGAGACAGTAATGAGTCACATATTATACATAAACTCAAGAAGTTATAAATTGCACAAACAGCATATTGCTGAACCAAATAATGGATAATCAGTGAAACTCATCAAGTAATTAACAAAAATAATTTATATCACACACAGATTTTTGGGATACTTACTTATAATCAGTCTCACCATTCAAACCTCTAACCTGCTTTAAAACACATATATCAATGCATCTAGAAATAAAGTAGCTCTTTATGATGTCCATTTCAAGTTAAAATGGAGAAAGCAATTCTTAATTAGTGCTTCTTTATGTCTATGAAGGAACAATGTCACCAACTCTGTGACTAACATTTATTTTAATCATAGCATGATGGTTGTCTGGTGTTCTGTGGGCATAACTGATGGAAACACTGGCAGTAACTTTGATGTGATGAACAGTAACTGATTTCTGTCTGTTGTTTCCTTATTTAACATGGAACATACCTAAGTACCATGTTCAATCATAGCCTCACCTCAGTCTATGTGCCCACTGAATGGCGCACAGCGACAGTTATCCCACTCCACAAAGGGGGAGCCACCACAGACCCCGGAAACTACTGCCCCATTAGCCTAACGAGCCTGGTCTGCAAGGCTATGGAGCGTATCATCATGGAACTTATAAACAATGACATTGGTAATCTCCAAACTCAGGACCCCACCCAGTTCTGGTTTGTAAAAGGCTGATCATGTCCCCTAAACCTGATAGATTTCTTTGAAGCAGTCACCAAAGCCGTATTTGAGGGTAAGGTGGTTCACACAGCCTATCTAGATCTCGCCAAGGCTTTTGACACCATCCCCCACTCTGGAATTATAGATAAACTCACTAAACTAGGTATAAATCCCTATGTCACAAGATGGGTTGCCAACTGGCTCACTGACAGAACCCACACTGTGAAAGTAGCAGACTCCAAATCCAGCTTCAGACCAGTGACAAGTGAAGTGCCACAGGGTTCAGTCCTGGGTCCACTCCTGTTTGGTATCTACTTCTCTGAAGTACAGGCCAACACAGAAGGTCTTTGGCTAACAAAGTTAACAGATGACTGCAAACTAGGAGCCATAATGAAAACTCCAAAAGATGTGGACATCCTACAAAAGGGCCTTGCTGAGACAGATGCCTGGTGTCAAAGCCATGGCCTCAAGCTCTATGCCAAAAAGTGCATTGTCATTCCTTTTGGTAAAAACTCAGTACCCATGAACTACCACATAGGTGGTAGTCTACTTAACACCGAAAGTGTGATAAGAGGCCTTGGGACACAGGTGGACAGAAGTCTCTCCTTTGATAATCACATCGCCACAGTAGTCAGGAAATCCTTCTATGTGGCACACCTCATCACAAAAGGTTTCTCATCCAGGAAAAAAGAGGCCATTGTTCCCCTCTACTCGTCACTCATTAGACCCATTATAGAGTACAATGCCCCTTTTGGTATGTACCTCACAAGACATCTACAACAACTGGAAAGACCACAGAAATACCTCACAAAGAGGATTACTGGCCTCAAAGAGATGCCCTATGCAGACCGTCTCAAAAAACTGCAGCTTTACTCCATTGCATATCGCCTGCTCAGAGGTGATCTCTGCCTAACACACAAAGCTATGTCAAACCCAGAGCTTTTAGACATGCTCCACTTAAATAAATCCCAATCCCTATGAGCTACATGCTCTAGGGACCTAAACCTCGTCACCACAATAAACAGAACATGCTGGAGGGATAGATTCCTGTCCCAGAGACTTCCCATACTCTGGAACAAACTACCTATCTATATCAAACAAAGCTCCTCATTAGCACTGTTCAGGAAAAATCTTGATGATTGGATGGGAGATAGGAAATTCACCCCGGGGATCACTTCTGTGGCTCTGCTCGACAGTGGCACAGGAAAATAATTTTCTTGGGTGGCGAAAGCCAGGGTACCTTTGGCTAGGCTTATATAGGCTCTAGGGCCAATAGCCTAGTACCTACCTATGAACCTATGAACATATTTTGATACTCAATATGATGTCTTTACATCGTGAGACTCCTGATCAGCAGTTTTTTGCATTTTTAATTTACTAAATTCTAATATGAAAATGCAACTTTGCCTGATATTACCTGTCTTGCTTTTGATATTTTCCCCAACTGCTTGAACTATAAAGTTAAATGATTTTTAAAGACTATTACCAAATGTACCAACTATAGCTTTGCTTATTCTGAATGAAAAGCGCTAATAGCTACAGAAAAACACTTGGTTTCATTATTAAGCCAGCTGATAAAGTCTATATCTCATTCCTAAAGCAATGCATATACACAACTGGAAGATATACTTATCTGGAATGTATTATCATCCATATCTTGTTTAACAACTGTTATATGAATTGCTGTTACAAATGGGATATAAATATTTCTTGAGTAAATGGCAGATTAATTGCCTGCTTTTAGAAAATCCATTAGCTGCAACATTTTAGTCATTGTTGAAATTTCATAAAGATACAAAAACTCAAAATAAGTTTTATATAATCAGCCAATAATTAAGCTATAGACTGTGGTTTAATTAATTGACAATTTCCCCAACTTCTTGCCTGCAACTTTTGGTGCCCCACAAAAATCTATAAGCCTCATACTTTCCAACATATTCATCCAGTACCTCTGTTTTGCTATAAAACATGCTTCCCTAGTTCAACACACTGACGACTCAACCCTGATCTGCTCTGCCAAATCTTGCTCTGAACTTCCAGGGCCTGCTACAATAATCCTTCTTATCAATTGAACCATGGTTAAATACTTCATAACTACCATTAAACCCTAAAAAAAGTTAAATTACTGTTCTTTACCCTACAACACAGCTCTACCAAAACAACAGTATTCACTGTCATCTCCGCAAATAACACCATGTTAGAACAAGTAAACCACAAAAGAAAGTACTGGGTAAACTGGGTATAATCATAGATGACAAGTTGAAATTTGACCACCATGCATCACATATGGTGAAAAAAGCTCATCAAAATGTGTTTTTTTTTTTGGTGTTACCATGAATTTTCTGAAGGGCATGAAGCCTGTAATTCAAATGTCTGTCAATATTAAGTGACTTCAGTCCTCAATGATTTGCCAGAAACTACAAATTTTATGTGGAACAGACCCAAAATATGAGGCAAAAATCTGTGTATTCTGTGAAAATCTGATATGCTGATTTAATACTACATGGGATCGGAGGACTCCCAGTTTTATTCTAATAATTTTGTCTACACAACTTTGTTCTGATGTGACACTGTATGGTCTAACTTGCAATTACATGTGAACAGGAGTTCTGTTAGACTTCATTTAAAATTGAAGTTGATTTGTATTTACATTGGTATGCTGTGTACATCTGATACCAAATATACATGAATGTCCAAAGTTAAAGCAGTGGATAAGAAAAAGAAAAGGATATTATAAAAGCTATATTTCTAATGCAATTAGACCACCTTCAGCTGTCAGTATTCTCAGGTCCCAATAGGGTTGTTGAATCCTTTCATCTCCAGCACATAGTTGTGCCTTAAGACACAACAGCATTCATTGACAGTAATAAAATAAATCCAAAATCAAAATATACCAATCATAAAATAGGAGGGCAGAGGGAAAGAGGTAATCTCGGCACAAAAATGTTGTCTGACATCTGCCTTTTGTTTGAACACTTTATATACCTGTATATTAACTCCATCATTTCTATCTCTTCAGTCCATACAAAATAAGTAGAATAGTAAGATATAAATGTGGACCACGGAAATATACCCCAGAAAGTATACCCTCATGAGATACTATAGCAAAAGTGGACTAGAGTTAGACCAACAGTTCAATTTGCAATCAATTTGCAATATTTACGGAATGTATTTAAGGGTGATCAGGTTGTCACACTTTAGATATGATGAGCAGATGCACCCCTGAAGATGACAGCCAAAAACATACATGACCTCTCTGATTGACTATACTGTAAAAATACCTCCATTAGTTATTTAGTAGAGTTACAACAGAACTCTATATACTTTAAATTTTTTTATCTACAGAAGCCACTAACTTATTACAAGCAAGCAAAAGAAAATGTTAATCAGATTACCAAATGTACTTGGTCCTAAAAATATAAGCACACAGGGATTCATAAATTGCAGAATCATTTCTTTTGAATTTTAAAGATAAGGTTTGAATAATGACAACTGATTAATTTGATTTATTGTGTTATCAGATGTTATGTCCAAGTTATGTTGGAGAACAGTGAATCCCCAGCCTTATTTTTGGATTTAACTGTAGATACTAGTACTTTATTGGCTGAGCGAAGGGTTGTCAAATTATTATAAAGGGTTAGAAGGCTAGTAAGTATTGGGGTATTTTTGGGAAGATAGAGGATCTTGTAAGTAATAATAAGTTGGTGAAACTGAAGTTGATTATGTAGTTCCAGCCAACCTACTTGCTTTAGGTTTTGACAGTGGTGAGTTCTAAATGAGGAACCAGTAGCAAATCTGGCAATGTTATTGTAGGAGGTAGCTAGTTTGTTAAGGTTGTTTTTTGATAGGTTGGTATAAATGGGAGAGGTGTAGAGGAAGGTAGAGATTCAATGGGTATGGACAATAGTTATTCTAGCTGTTGGAGTAAGGAAGGGTTTAATCCTGTAGAGGGAGCCTAGTTTTCTGTTAACTGATTTTATTGTTGTGTTAATATGTGCGTCAAAGTTAAGATTATGGTCTATTGTTACACCTAAGAGCTTGGTAGTTGAGTCAGGAGATATGACAATGCCATCGTTGGGGAGGACTTTTGTGTGGGTGTGAAGAGTAGTAGTTTAGTCTTTTTGAGATTCAGGAGGAGGCTATGCTGTAAGAACCAGCTTTCTACTATGTTAAGCACTGTTTGGGTAAGGGACTGGAGTTCAGTCGCAGAGGTGGCTGAACATATTAGTGTGGAGTCGTCAGTGTATTGTATACATGTAGATTGAGGAATTATTAGATTAAGATCACTGATAAAAATCGAGAAAAGGAGAGGGCCCAAGATTGAACCTTGAGGGACGCCTAGGGTAACAGGAAGGTGAGAGGATAGATTATTCTCCCAAAGCACGGCCTGTTGCCTGTTTTCTAGGTAGGATTTAAACCATTGTAAAGTCTGTGTATCTAGTGAAAGAGACTTAAGTATATTCATAAGTAGCTGATGGTTAACCATGTCAAAGGCTTTTGATAGGTCGATAAAGAGTGCAGAAGATAGAGTTTGTTGTTACATTTTTTGTTAATGCAGTCAGAAAAGGATAAGAGGGCAGTGGTGGTATTGTGGAAAGGCCTGAAGACATGCTGACAGTTAGCTAGTAAGTTATTTTGCAGTAAGTGGTCTAGTAGTTGGCAGTGGATACATTTTTCCATTATTTTTGCTAAAGGAGAGAGTAAACTATTGGGCGGTAGTTTGAGAGTTCAGTTGAGTTGCCACCCTTATGTAGTGGGATAATGTGGGAGATTTTCCAGATAGATGGGATGGTTCCTTCAGTAATGGTTCTACTTATTAGGATGGAAATAGGAAAGGCTATTACTGCTGCAGCTATCTGTAGATATTCTGCTGGTAGAAGGTCAGTTGAGGGGGTACAAGGTTTTAGTTTTTGAAGAAGAGTGCAGATAAAGGATGTTGGGACTGATTGTAAATGAAATGAGGGAGGTAAACTAGTCAAGGAGGATGACAGGCTTGTGCTAACAGGAGGTAATGAATTAGCAAGAGATTGGACTGCCTCAGTAAAGAAGGTATTAAAGGCATTAGCAATATGCTTGGGATTCTCATGAGTGGAGCCTGTTGGGGTGGGAGTTATGGACTGACCTGGATGTAGGAGTCTATTTATACCTGCCCAGAACTTTTGAGGTTTATGTTGGTGGGTTTGCAGGTTGTTGTGGTAAAAGTTTTTTTTTATCTAGATGTATTGATTTTTTGGTAGCATTTCTCAGCTGTTTAATGTTAGATGATCAGCTGGGTTTTTTGTTGTTCGCCATTTATCCCAGATTTTATTTCTCAGTAGAATTTTGTGCCTTGCCTCTTTTGTAAGCCATGGAGCAGTTTTAGTCCTGTTTCTAATTGAGCGGGAAGGGGCACAATAGGATTTCTAAGAATTTGGCATTAAAGTAGGATACTGCTTTGTCTAATTGGAGGTGTCTTAGGGGTGACCAATCACATGCTTTGAGTTCAGTTTGGAAGTTAATAGGGTTAAAGTTTTTGTTGGATCGAACAGTTTTCTATAAAGATGTTTTGTGAGTACTGAGCTTTTGCCTGATTATGTAGGTCAGTGAGTGGTCACTGACATCATCAGGAAGGATACCAGCTTTATATGAGAGGGGATGACTATTTATTAGTATCCAGTCTAGAGTGGTTTCTTTATTGTTAGGTTTATGGATCCTGGTGAGGGAGGTAATAGTTTGGGAAAACCATAAAGATTTATATGGGTAGTCTGGCTGACTGAGATGCAGGTGTTCCAGTCAATATTAAAGTCACCCAGGACAATGGTTTCTTGTGGGAAGTTAGTTGAAAGCCAGGAAAGGATATTTTCTAAGGTGTTTATATTGTTACCAGGAGGGAGATAAGAGCATATGATATAGATGGATTTACAGGTGTTGATCTGGAGTTTAGAAATGATGATTTCAGTGTTATTAACAGAAGGTGGTTGCCCATCTAATGATGTAACTTGCAGCTCTGTTTTATATAATATTGCTACCCCCCCTCCCTTTTTGTTTTTGCAGTCTATTCTCAGGATATTGTCTCTGGGTGGGGTGATTTCATTGTCTGGCGTTACAGGCTTTAACCATGTTTCTGTTAGGCAAAAAATGTCAAAGGAGTGAACATCTAAGAGGGCATGGAGGTGGGCAACTTTATTGTTTAAGCTCCGTATATTGAGGTATGCTATAAGGAGAGAGTTAGATGCTTTAGTAGGGGTTTGAGATGTAGAGGGATTTGGTTTATGGGGGTCAGTGGTGGTTGTGGCATTGGGACCAGGGTTGGGATGAATATCACCATCTAGAAGTTTAAGTTTGTTAAATAATTAATGTAAGAGTTGAAGATGTCCTTAGCTTTATATGCTTACCTACGTTCAACCATTCAATATCAAATTTTCATTCAACTGAAATTAGTATGGAAATATTTGTTATTATATTTCTGTACAGTGTGTAGGAGGAAGGCAAATTTACTATTTAACTGATATCTGCATATGGGTAATAGAGTATTAAAACTGTAATACCTAAAATATAGATGTCACATGATGAGAGAACAATTTTGGTGAAGGGCATATACAGTACTGAAAAAATCATGAGTCAGGTGGAAACAATAGGGCATGCTACTATGCTGGATAGGGGAGTGGGCCAAAGACAATCTGTAGCTCCAATTCAGCTACATGATTGACAAGAGGTGGACTTCAATTTAGCATGCTCTGCCAATCTTGTGTTTTATTAGCTGATTGCATTTATTATACCTGCAGATTGTCATCTAAAGTTTTCATAAATGTTTTGTAGTTGATAGTTATCCATGGTATGATTTTGATTGAGTCACAAAGGAGAGCTGATGGGCTGTACAGACCACTTGTATCAAAATCTTGCTTTATTAGAGATCACTTAATGTACCATTTTTGCAAAGCCGCAGTGGTGGAGCGGTAGCATTGTTGCCTCAGCAAGAGGTTCTCCCGTTCGATTCTCAGCTGGAGTGTCTTCTGTGTGGAGTCTGCATGTCCTCCCCGCAGTCGAGTGGCATTCGAAAGACATGCGTGAATGGGAGTGGCTTCGTTGGAGGTTGGGTGTCAGGCTGGCAACACGGCACCATAAAAAATCTACTGCCAATCATTAGCAGACCGGAGTTCCGCTGTGACGACCCCTAACCGGGAAAAGCCGAAAAGACAAACAACTTCCATGAACTGTTGTATATTCTGTTATGTATTTTATTGCAATAAAAAAGTGAGAGAGTGGGAAATCTATACACAAAGAGAGTTTGCATCTGAGATTTCTTTATTGTTGTATATTTTACATCTAACAACACCTTTGTACTGT
Source organism: Protopterus annectens (assembly GCF_019279795.1). Lineage (NCBI taxonomy): Eukaryota > Metazoa > Chordata > Ceratodontiformes > Protopteridae > Protopterus > Protopterus annectens. The sequence continues at coordinate 139,680,733 of NC_056735.1, forward strand.
TTACACAGTTTCTCTTACATCTTCTAATTTTACACCCTCAACCTTTTTAATGACAACAGATATTGTAAATTGCCTAAGACCATTTTCAGGACTCCATACAGGGGAGGACTGAAGTTTAAAAGAAGGCAGGACTTAAATGAGTTTTGTAACATTTGACGGAAAATGATTGGGTAGATTATAAGTGATGTATAATGTTTGCAACTGGATTGAATAATTTATGTAATGTTGCTTAGGTTATATGATATATAGCAATATATGTGAAGTATAATGTTTGTTAATGTTAATTTGTTAATAGTTTGATTACTTTTGTATAAATGTAAATTTGCCTATGTCTCAAGTGATAATTCAATAAAGGTGTTTTTCTTTAAAAAAAGACCATTTTCAGGACTAAGCTGATATTATCTTGGCTGCTCTTGGAATCTGCAGTGATATCAACAAAACAGGTCATTACCCAGCAGTCTTTTGTTCCGTAGATGGACCCTGTATCCACAACAGAGGGTAATCCCATCATTGTCATCAGCTGTTTGGGATGATTGTGATTTATTTGTTTATTTTATTTATTTGTGTTTTACTTTGCATACATTTCTGTGAAAATATGGCATCAGGTAGGACTTAAAGCAAAAAAGGAAGCAATCTTTATTAATACAGACTTAAACAAACTCAAACCATGCTCTACTTCATCTGATGACTTCCCAAGTGCGTACCTTATAATAGCAGTCAATAGCATTGCCTACTATGTCTCAATTCTTATAAACAGGTCAGTCCAGGAATCCCACATTCCTTCTCTCTGGAAAAAGTCACACATTATTCCTCTACACAAAGGAGGAAATTCAACAGACGTCACTAACATTAGACCTATACCAATCTTATCCTCCCTCTCCAAAACACTTGAAAAATGTATTAAAAATAATTGCTCAACTATCTCGTGGAGCTATCCCCCACACCACATGGCTTCTGTCCTTCTCATGGCACTAACACTGCACTTCTAACCTATATAAATGCTGTCAATAAAGTTAGAGGTAACAGCAAGCTAGTCCCCTCCTTATTTCTAGACTTGTCTAAAGCCTTCAACACAATGTGTTACAATTAAGTTCTACTAGAAATGTCCCCATTAGGTCTGTCTCAGGCCACCCTTCTATGGTTCAAAAGCTACCTGTCCAACAGGTATCAGTTAGTAAAATGGCACTCCACCCTGTCTCCATACCTCCCAGTCACCACCAGTGTACCCCAAGGCTCTATCCTTGGTCCCCTCCTCTTTAACATTGTCAGCAACACTCTCCCCACGTCCACACAGCAGGCTTCCCTAATACAGTAAGCAGGTGACCTCACACTCATTTGCACATCTGACAGCATTGCACACCTCCAAAAAATTACTCAGAAAACTTAAACAGTGGCTAAAACATGGCTTTGTAATGCAAAACTCATGTTCAACCCGAAAAAAAAAAACTACTACTTTTTTACCCAAATCCCTCTCCTATGAACAAACAATTTAAAGTCCTCTCTCTCTTGATAATGCCACTTCTCATATGAAATGATTACAGATGATAATGGGTAATAATCTTAAATTCTCCCTGCATATACAAAATTGCATAAGCAAAACTCATCAAAAACTAGAGATGTTTTATAGAGCCAAAAACTTTCTCACCAATGCAACTAAAGCTACACTTGCCACTACTTATTGCCTTCCTGCACTTCTTTATGGTGCTCCCAACCCTACTAACCTTCAGGCATCACAAAAATCAAAACCTGAACAATGCTGTAACAAAGCTGCTAAATTTGCAGCAAATGCCTCTTTCTGAGCCTACCACTGTATAGCACTAAAAAACCCAAAATTGGTTCTAACTGCCTCATCAGCTGACATATACACATTTTCTTACCACCTATAAAATTATCCAAAATCCATCTGCTTGTCCAGTACTAAATAATATTCTATACAACTACGTTCTCAGTCAGTGATTATGATCCAATGACCAGAAACTCCTGTCTGTCCACAAACTTATCAAATCTGCTGGGCATTGCTTGTATTCATACCATATTACTAAGGCCTGGAACTCCTTATCTCTATCCATCAGATTAATGCCCACTCACATTCTTAAGACCTTTCTGAAACTCTTCCTAGCCAAAAGCTGGCTCTGTTCTTACTCAACACTAGGATAAACTATATTCCTTAATGTGAGCAAATACCTGTTCATACCTTACATCTCCTTACTCCTATCAGTTTCTCTCCCCTGGCTTCCTCCCTAAATATACCATAAGCTTGCTTTTCTCTCACTTATTTATTTATTTTATTTTACATTTGTTGACCGGGCTAGTCTAACTGGGTATATGTCCATTTTTAGTAGAGGCCCGGGGGAGAAAAACTCCAAGACAAATACAGATGGAAATAATGCTTAGGTTACAATAAAGTTAACATAGAATACTGAAATACATTTTACAACACAATGGTTAATAACTATTTACAAAATATGGAACACAATGGTTAATAACTATTTACAAAATATAGAACATGCTATTCACATAAAGTCAATCATAGCAGTTTCTGAATAACAGTTCTGCTTACATATGCAATAAAGAACAAACTCAATTAGGGAGAGTAGAGGGAATAGCAGAGGTGATAGGTTAGTCAGGGTTGCTGCAAGGGCATAACCATTTTGTTCTGAGGAATATTTTCAGTTTTTGTTTGAAGAGGGGTAGGGAAGGAAGAGAAGTCAGTTCAGTAGGTAGAAGGTTCCAATTTTTCACAGTAGTGTTTGAGAACAGGGAATCACCTGTCATGTTGTTTGACTTACTTATGCTAACTAACAATTTATTTGATGATCGTAAGTTAGTAAAATTTTTATAGGGAGTTATGAGGTTTGAGAGTATTGTAGTATTGTTAGGGTGGTTGAGGATCTTATGAGCAATGGTAAGTTGACTATATTGAAGCTGATTTTGTAGTTCAAGCCATCCTAGTTGTTTTAGATTCTCACAGTGATGGGTTCTGAAGGGATTACCAGTGGTAAATCTGGCAATGTTGTTATAGAAGGTAGCAAGTTTGAGATTATGTTTTGACAGATTAGTATAGATTGGTGAGGCATAAAGGAGTGTTGAGATTAGATGTGAGTGGGCAATAGTAGATCTTGCTATAGGAGTGAGGAAGGATTTGACTCTATATAGGGAGCCCATTTTTCTGTTAACTGTTTTTATAGTGCTGTTAATATGGGAGTCAAAGTTAAGGTTGTTGTCTATAATAATTCCTAGGAGCTTGGTGGTAGCATCAGGGGATATGAGGGTACCATTATTAGAAGTAACAGAGAAATCTATAGGTGTATACTTACGGGTAGGGGTAAAGAGCAGTAGCTTAGTTTTTTAGGATTCAGGAGGAGGCAGCATTTTAAGAACCATGACTCTACTATGTTAAACATTTTCTTAGTTAGGGATTGTAGTTCAGATGAAGATTTGGCTGTGCAGATTATTGTTGAATCATCTGCATATTGTATACAGGTTGCATGAGTAGTAGCTTTGCAGAGATCATTAATAAAAATAGAGAATAATAGAGGAACTAGAATGGATCCCTGGGGGACACCTAGCATAACTGGCAGGTGGGATGATAGATTACTTTCCCACATAACAGCTTGCTGTCTGTCACTCAGTTATGAGCTGAACCATTGAACAGCTAGAGTGTCAAGAGAAAGTGATTTAAGAATATTTATAAGCAATGTGTGGTTTACCATATCGAAAGCTTTTGAAAGATCAATAAATAGAGCTGAAGAGAGAGCATTTTTATTGCGATTTCTGTTAATGGTGTCAGTGAAGGATAAAAGGGCTGTAGTAGTACTATGGTATGGTCTAAAGCCATGTTAGCTTTGTGCTAGTACGTTGTGTTGTAGTAAGTGGTCTAGAAGCTGATGAATGCATTTTTCCATTATTTTTGCTAAGGGGGGTAGTAGGGCTATAGGTCAATAGTTAGAATATTCATTGGAGTTGCATCCTTTATGTAGGGGGATAATGTGTGAGATTTTCCAGATGATTGGGATGGTTCCCTCATTAATAGTTCTGTTTATTAGGATGGATATAGGATAAGCTACTGCTTTAGTTGCTTTTTGCAGATATTGAGCTGGAATCTGGTCAGCAGAAGGAGTACAAGGCTTAAGTTTTAGAATGAGTCTGTAGATGAAATTTGTAGAGATGGGTTGTAATAGGAAAGTAGGAAGAGAGCTGGTAATGGGGTTAGGAAGGCTGGAGCTGTCAGGGGTTAGCTGGCTGGCTAAAGATTGAATGGCTTCAGTAAAGAAGGCATTAAAGGCATTAGCAGTTTGGTTGGGAGTCTCATGATTAGCACCAGTTGGGGTTGGAGTACTGCACTGACCTGGGTGTAACAGACTATTGATACTTGCCCAGAATCTTTGGGGATTGTTTAGGTGTGTTTGCTGCATTTTACAGTAAAAGTATTTTTTGTCTGTAAGTATTGCTTTTTTCGTCACATTTCTCATTTGTCTAAATGTTTGTTGAACTGGTATGTTTTTGGTAGTTCTCCACCTAGTCCAGGCTTTATTTCTGAGTAATATTTTTTGCCTGGTGTCTTTAGAAAGCCATGGGGCTGGTTTTGACCTAGTTGTGATAGTGTGCTTTGGTGCATGTTGGTCAAGGATATTTAAGAATTTAGAGTTAAAGTGTTTGACAGCCTCTTCAAGTGGGAGGGTTTTTAGGGGAGACCAATCACAAGAGCTAAGTTCAGTTTGGAATACCCTTTGGTTAAAATGTTTGTTTGACCCTATAGTCCTATATGAAGCTTGGTGAGAGATATCAATCGTTTGCCTGATTATGTAGGTCAAAGAGTGGTCACTGACATCATCAGGGAAGACACCTACTTTATAAGGTTGGTGGTAGTTACTAATAAGGATCCTGTCCAAGGTGCTCTCTTTTTTGGTTGGTTTGTTAATTCTAGTTGGGTAGGTGATGGTCTGAGAGAAGCCATGAAGGTTAATATGAGAAGTAGGATGGTCAGTACTAATGCACTTCCAGTCAATATTGAAGTCACCTAGGATTATAGTTTCTTGTGGGCAGGTTAATGATACCAAACTAAGAATATCTTCTAGTGTACATATATTGTTTCCAGGAGGTAGTTAGATACAGAGGAGTATTACTAGAGTATCACTTAGTATTGCAGTTCCTGTTTATACTAGCTTACATTTAATTTCTCTACAAACCAGCTAAAATTTCTCTATTAAAATCATTATCATATAATGTGCACCTATTCTTAACCAGTATTTGCATATTATATCTAATTTGGTATAATTATTTAAACCGTAGTTGTTTTTTGTATTAATTTTAAAGACTGCAAAATCATTCTTCTTAAAAATATTTTGCAATAATTTGGACCTTTTCTCCTTAGGCCTTCTCTGAAAATAGGCTCCTACGCTGTCAGACTTTCCTGGTAATCAACTTTCAATAATAATAAATAATAATAAATAAATATAATGGAAAATCTACCATAGAAAGAGTGACGGAAGCTCCCAAGACATGTTGTGAGCAGATGGTTTACATATTGTGAAAAGCAATGACAAGGTAGTTTTAATTACATCAGCAACTGATTATGAAGGATGTACGTCTCGTGCATCTTGTATCCTTCATGACTTTACATGTTTATTAAACATGTTTGAAGTATAAGTTGCATTTTAGCAGAATATGTTGCTTACCAGACATGTCAAATAAGGCCATCTTATTGTCTTGTTGTATATTTTGTTTACAGTACACTTTGGCATTTTTCTTAGTTCTTTGCATGGTCATGTTCATCTTATTTGCAGAGACTGCATTTTAAGATTACATTATGCTAATCATGCCTGTGGCACTCTGTTTACTTTTTGAATAACAAGAAACTTCTTCATAACAATAACAAACTTGGTGATTTAACAAATTTAACAAAAGCATTTCATAAAACACTGGCAATATCAACTCTGTTTACAGATACACAAAACACTTACCCTGTATGGCAATTTCTCTCCTGAAGTGCTTTGCAGATTCACTTACAAAACTACTTTTGGAGTGCAGAGTTTATTTCCTGCAAACTGTACATCATTTTCACCTTTTGTAATTTTTTTTGGTGTGTCTTAATTTTGGTTCATCTTCATACTCATTAATATTGTAAATATGCACTGCAATCAAATTTAAAGGTTGAAGAGTCACACTCAACTTAGTTTATTCCTTTTGTGATCATGTGAAATACTAAAAGGAGTATGGAGTTAAACATTGCCATACTAAGCAATTGCTGTGAGGTTGTATTAACTGAACCGTGTTAAAGGAAATGTACTTCATTAGTTATGAAGTATCGTGAGTCGTGCTGTCTTTTTCAGCTTTACTTACTTAGAACACTTACTTGTTATATAAAAAGTCCAACTAGATGTGTGTGTGTGTGTGTGTGTGTGTGTGTGTGTGTGTGTGTGTGTGTGTGTGTGTTTGTGTGTGAGAGGTATTAGATACAATAACTTAATGTACTTTCTGTTTTGTACTTAAGTTTTACACTTTAACAGTTCACAGAGACAGGCACCATTTTAAATTATTGGTTTTGCACATCACTGTACTGTTCAGATGTTTAGTACTGTGAAGACAGCCAGAGTGAAGCTTGCCAGATATATATATATATATGTATATATATATATATATATATATATATATATATATATATATATATATATATATATATATATATATGTATATATATATATATATATATATATATATATATATATATATATATATATATATGGATTCACTTCATAACACTGAAAGCTCAAAATACTGAAACTCAAAACACTGAAACCAAAACACTGAAACTTCAAAATCTTGAAAACTCAAAACACTGAAACTCAAAACACTGAACACACATATACATATACTGAGTTTAAACAACATAAATCATAGCACTTTCCACCAAGTGTAAGCAGGGGGGCAAGCCCCGCTGCACCCCCCACACCCCCTGCTACTTATATATATCGGGTCTATATTAGAACATTGAAGTGTCAAAACTTCTAATATCGAACCCAATTCAGCGAACGCTGACAACATCGAACATTCAGAACAGCAAATTTTTTCTTAGGGAAAAAATTTGCTGTTCCAAAACACATACACACAACACAAGCACACCAAACAAACAGCAATCCACACACATACACCTAAAATCTTACATTTAATCCTACACTAAACTGTAAATATACCACTAACTATCCCCTTACCTTAACCCAAACCCTAACCCTAAGGTTCGTCACTATTGCACACTCACCTCATCTGCGCCCTAACCCTAACTCACCTACCCCGCCCTAACCCTCACGTCCACACAGTCGCACCCTTACCTGACCCGTGCCGTAACCCTAACTCACCTAACCCACCCTAACCCTCATGTCCACACAATCGCACACTTACCTGAAACCGACCTGTAACATTCCACCACAGCGCTGAAAATAGCAAAGCGACAGAAACGGACAACCAAATTCTTTCCCTGGGAAAAAATTTGGTTTTCTGTAGCTTCGCTATTTTTAGCGTTTGCTGAATAGGGTTTGATATTAGAACAATCGATGTTCTGAAACATCGATGTTCTAATATAGACCCTATATATCAACTCCAAGATTGCACTTCACTACACTAAATGCAATCTTGGAGTTGATATATTTAAGTAGCAGGGGGTATGGGGGATGCAGGGGTCTTGCCCCCCTTTTTACACTTGGTGGAAAGTGCTATGATTTATGTTGATTAAACTCAGTATATGTATGATATGTGTTTTCAGTGTTTGGAGCTTTAGTGTTTTGAGTTTTCAGTGTTTTGAAGTTTCAGTGTTTTGGTCTTCTATATTATGAAGTTTTCTCATTTTCAGTGTTTTGAGTTTTCAGTGTTATGAAGTGAATCCATATATATATGTATATATATATATATATATGTATATATATATATATATATATATATATATATATATATATATATATATATATATATATATATATATATATATATATATATATATATATATATTTTTTTAGTCTTGACTAGTATTCCTTTAGTTTGGAATCTGTATGTTCTCCTTGTGTTCATGTGGGTTTCTCTGGTACACTGGTTTCCTCCCACCTCCGAAGACATGCAAGTAGGTTGAATGGTGACTGTTAAAATTCTCCCAGTGAGTGAATGTGGTATGTTTGTGATGCAGGAAAAAAGGCCTGATAATCTGCTTCAACTCCTTTGCGTGGTAAACTCCATGGATGGTGGAAGATGTTAATGAAGTCGCTTTATAAGTGAGACATGAGTTGTAAGCCTGGATGGATGGATATACAGACACAAATATATATGTATTTCTAGGGATGTATTTTGAAACTTGATATGCAAAGAGCACAAACAAAGGTAACTTGTCTGCCTGCCACAATACAGGTTTCCAGCACTTTGCCCTATTACATTCTGATGTGCCCTATTGCAATGTCAGAATAGGACTACACAGTGCAGTGTAAACAAAAGTATTTCTCATATGAAGTTTTCAACGAGTTTCTTTTTTCAGCCTATTTATTTTGCACTTGCTGTAGATGAATTTATTTGCTTTGCAAATTAATATTATTAATATAAGACCCAGTCGTTGTTACAAGTTTGAATTATAATCATAGTACAGGTTTGATACTTAAATTTCAGGGACTAATCACGTGCATTTATGGACATTTTAAAATTGTGCAGTATCTGCTTATGATGTTAGTTTGCTTTGCATAGTTAACAGATGATTTGCAAGCAAAATATGGTGCTTCAGCAGACAAGGTGGGTAGCTTGCCCAAAGTGTTATCACATGAACCTCACATCTCAATTGTTCACTTATCTTTGCCAAAATAACACTGTGTTTCTTACTTTGCACAGTACTGTTTGATGATTATGCATTGCCTAACTGTAGCTTTGATTTGTAACTCAGTAATCCTTACATAGCTCAAAATCTTGTTTTATAGAAGGTGAATCATTCACTTAATATAATATTAAGTTTGTGCAATATTTATGCTTTCACTTAGCTTGCATTGTACATAAACTATTAAGATTTATTATAGCATGTAATGATGACTGGTCTCAGAGAACTTGGGATCATTATGTAGCAGCATTTTGTGAAATATCTATGTTTCAGTTATTTACAGCACACCTTTGACTAACACTAGTTTTCTCCATGTAACTATAATTAGGCTCTGATTTGCCCACGTTTATCAGTGTAAAATATTATTTCCTGGCAGGTTACTAAGCTATAACTGTCATCAAGTTCACCTTATTTGAACACCTACTCCTTAATTCCATGGGAGTCTTTTGTTACCCTTGTTTTTTCAGTAATTAATTTCTTGCTACCTGTTTTTTCATATTCAGTTTTGTGAGGCAGTTTGAGCCTATCCTGGTACTCAAATGGTGTGAGGAAGAGAACCAGTACTGGATGCCAAGCTACAGGGCATGGAGGGGAGGGATCCTGCCTATCACCTTGACACCTAAGGTTCAGTGAAGGGCCTGCTGTTGCTGATGAACATCAGGAGAGGAATTAAAGGGCTGTATCTGCTCACCTCTCCCATTTGATGCACTTCTTTAATTAGAATTACTACTCTTCCACTATTCTTTCTTTTTCTGTCATGTTGGGCAACCTATACCCTGCGTCTTATTTACCCACCACCTTGACCCGGCCCTGAGTGATATCAACAATGTCACTGTATCTTCCTGCACTACTGCTTGCTTCTCCCCCATTCTCCTACCCAAATCCTTTGCATTGCATAGTAACACTCTTTAGCAACATTCTGTCATTACTGATTGCCCCTCTGCAGTGTTCTGCGCCTTTTTCTCTCTTTCTTCTTACTTGCCTGAGTTCCTGACCCCTCTCTTATGTTCATGTGACACTCTTCCACCTTCCATCATAGTTTAAAAGTATAATCAGATTGCACTGCAGCTCAGTTCTGAGCACCGCTGTCTCGTCTGGGCTAAGAAGGAGACCCTTCCTAACATAAACCTCATGTCTTTTTGCCAGTCATTCTCCATCATTCTGTCTTGTGCACTGACACAGCTAGTTATTCTACTCCTGAATCTCATAATTTCTCACTCTTTTGGCTTCTGTCAAATGATGACTACAGAGAATATTACCTCCAGCCCCTGTTATGGTATCTGTCTGTCACCTCACTGACCCTGATTGCTACCATAACTCCCTGTCCTGTCCAGTCACTGGTGTCTGCAGGCACCGTAGCATACATTCACCCCTCATCTTAGTAACCTCTTTTATCACTGCTTCAAATGCCTTACTAAATCTAAACCCTCAGACAAGTTTCATTGCGAAGTGATCTCTCCCATCTCCTTGCTTATGCTGTTAATCCATTTAGTAACTAAGTCTTCAATCACCAGTTCATAGGTTCATAGGTGTTTACTAGGCTAATGACCACAAGGGCCTTTTTAAGCCTAGCCATGCATCCCAAATCTCTGACAAGTTCTGATACTCTTGATAAGTATAAGCATGGGCCTGGGAGACTAACCATTTACAGGTTACCTGTTTGCATTAGAAATATAGGTGCCAAACCAGGGATGAATTTCTGGTTTCCCATCCAATTGTCCAAGTTGCACTTATATTGGGTTAGGAAGGAACTCTGTTTCACATGGATGGGGAGCCTGTTCCATAGACAGGGTAGTCTCTGGTATACATACCTATCTCTCCAGCAGGTCCCATTTATATCACAAGCAAAGTTTAAGTCTTTAGAATGGGTAATTCTGGTGCTGTTAGTTTTGTGGATATGCAGGAGGTCCATTAGAGTGGAGGTCTGACAATGTCCTGTATGCCAGGCATAGATTTCCTCTCAAAAGCCTGTTGGAGACAGAATACAGGGACAGGGCTTTGAGGCGGTCTGCATAGGACATTTTACTTATACCCTGTATTTTTTTAGTGAGGAACCTCTGTGAACCTCAGATGTCTTGTCTCCATTTCAACATTGGCTGCCCTGTCCATCACTGTTGACCTCATGTCACTTTCCCTCATACTGTATATGAAACATTTTATTCATATTTGCACCACCCAGTTCCCGTCAAGGACTGTATTGGTTGCTTTCCTTCTTGTGCCACATCTGATTCCTTTTTTATTTCACCCACACTCTTCCTGCAGAACATAGCAATTCTTTTCCATTCCTGACTCACTCTATTCTTGTTCCTCTCAGTCCCATTGTCCTCCAGCTGTTCTTTCACTCCATGTCATCCTTTTGATCCTTTCTCTGCTCTGTCCCCAAATCAAGCACCACTTTCTATCCCCTTAAGGCATTTTCTTTCCCTCCAATTTGGTTGAGTGCACCTGTATCTCACTTCCATGCTAATTTTCCTGTGGTGACAGCTCCTACATGGACACTTTGGACTCCATTACTTCATCATCACTTGTGACTACTGTCTGCCTTTGTCATTCCACCTTGGCTTCTTTATCCTCGCCACCCCTTTCTTCATTATTTTTCTTTGTCCTTTTGGCTTCACCTTACGTTCAGATTCTCCACTTGCCTGTACTCCATTGACAACCTCTGCCAATGTCATACAAACCTTTTTTTTTTCTCCTTCCAGCACTTTCCTACACTGTTTGTCTCTTTGCCTCTTCCTGACCTGGCTCTCCAAATGCACTTTGACATTCCTTGCTTGACTAGTCAGCCTGCTACCATTTTTAATTGCTGCCCCTGAATCTCCCCCATTCTCCTGCAGACCCACCTACACTGTTCCTTTAAACTTTTCTTAGCCAGTCCCCTACTGTTTTACCCTGGGCACTGTACCCACTACTCTCTCTTTCTGCATTGCTCCTTTCATCCAGTCCTATTCCTGAATCATTTCTCTTGTTACTTTCAGTCTTTTTCTGAAACTTGATCTTAAAAGACAAGGGGAGTACTGCTTTCTTGGTTAAATATGAGCTCACCATTACCTGTTCTGCATCTAAAGGTACTTTCAACACTTTTAACGAGTATGTGCATTTTTTCTTCTTATAGTCTATTAGCATCACTGTGGCACACTGTCAAGCATTTCCTGGTTCCCTTTTAAGTTTGATATATTACACTGAGCAGGCATAACTCACTTGCATGGGTACTGTTAACATGTCACAGATAAGATGGCAAGGGAAGACTTCCATGGTTGAGTGCTAACTGAATTCCAACAATTAAAAAAAGATCCGTCTCCTTTTGCTCTTTATACTTTCACCATCATCAAGATTTTCAACCCCTCTTCATTTTCAGCCATCAGAGTTGAATTGCCTGCATAGCTGAGGTTGTATTTGTCCTGACAATTCTGATTCCAGCTTCTGGTTCATCTAACCTGGTATTGTGTTTATATATTTAGTGTATAAATTAAATAAATGGGATTATATTATACAGTACTGTTGCTATCTTTCCCCAATTTCGAACCAATCAGTTATTTCACGTTCAGATCAAACTGCTGTTTTTTAGTCTATAACTAGATTTCTTGGGAGGAAAATATAGTGATCCTGCAACCTCATTGTTCTATGAATTTCTCACCATTTGTTACAGTTGAGACATTGTATACTAAGTGTTTAACTCAAGCAGCCATTCCTACCAATGGAAAATGATACATTTTGTATCAGTGTATAATGGTAAAACTGATCAGAACTTCTGCATACACAGTGGTGTTTAATCAGCCTACTTTGCATTGTCTCCAGCATCTGAAATATGTTTATGGCAGGTATTAGCTGAAATGCAAAGGCTATGCATAAAATGATGAGCATTACGCTTATAAAGAGAGAGAGATCAATTATTGTCTAAATTTGAAAAAAAGAAAAGGATTGCTGCAGTTTCTAAGATTTAGTGAAGCCTTTACCATACTGTGGCATGGACTGTTATTAAATAAATTACAATAAAGAAATATGATTAGTTTTATAACAATCTGCTTGCAATGCTATTGAAAAGTAGCAAGTAAGAATAGGACAATATTCTGGGGCATCAATAGCCTTGGGCAGAGGAGTCCCCTGGAACACTCTTCTTGGTTGACACTTTTTTTTAATTTAAAATAGTCAACACTAAAGTATTTCACAAAAACATTACAAAATGCTCTGAGTATGATACCTTGTTGGTCATCGTCATCAAACATGGAAAAAGTCATGAGTTAATTTTTGGGGCAATTAGATATGACATCTGGCACTTATAAAAGAGTGCTAATATCTCTGAGGTAGAATAATACAATGAGTTAAGGATTATAACAATTAATAATCTCAAAATGAAGATTGTATCAGCAAATTAAACAAGGAACCGCTAAACATACTGTATACACCGTGAACGTAATTGACCTCAGTGGAACAGCTTATGCTTATGTTGGAACATGGCAACCCAATAAATACTTTTTAAATGTACAGAAAGGCATTTTGCTGAAGTAGCCATTTAGAAAAAAATACAAACTGAAAAAGTATTTTTGCAAGGGAAATTCCCTTTACAGTTTCAATTGCTGTAACTCTTGTTATTGGCTCAGGTCATTTGTGGGTTAAAATGTTCCATTTAGATCAGTCTGCCTATCTGGTTAACGAACAAATAAGGCAGACTAATTAGTGCAGAGACATTTGCACTCACTGTGACCCGTGTGATCCAATTTCTTGTAGCAGACCTTGCAGCTGAAGGAGTGAATTGAGGGTGTAATGGAGTCATCAGCAATGGATTACCTATATCATCTGATGGATTTTGACATTGGTCTATAGGTTAAATGTCACCTTTTAGTCAGGTGAGAAGCTGAGGCCATAGAAAAGTGATGGAAGCACACCCTCCCAAAGAAAGTACATGCAGGAATGCATAACAATATTCTACAAAAAAAAAAAAAAAAACAACATCTTCATACCAGCAATGCCAAGTGCTAAACATGTTATAATAAACTGAAGCCACAAAAATGTAGTGTAAATAAGTATATTCACCATACTATAACGCAAGCATAGGTCCCATACAGTTTATTCAAAATGTGTTCATTATGCCAAGCTTGGGTAGATTGTGTATTTGAAAATCATAACACAGTAAGCTATCCATCAATAGAATTTGCATTTTACTTCTTTCTCCTACATTGGTTATTATATTTACACAAGAAGGGTAGTAAACATTTGCAAATATGTAGCAATTATAATGGGGAAGAAAGAAATGCTTTGGCTGAACACTTTACCCATTTTGCTCGGGTAACCATAAGTAGTGCTGTCAGCTGTGCCAAAGAACAGCCCTTCTCTGAACTGCCATTAGGTATGGAGTTATGTTTCCAATATGCAACCTATGGCCACCCAAACAGTTGTTCATCATAGTTACCGAAGAGGGGTCTATGTTCAGCCATCAAATGAGCTAGCTATCGAACTGCTGAACATTAAACAATAAGCATCGAAAGTTCACTTACCGAACTTTCATCTCATGAACAGGGTAAGTAACTACTTGTCCAAAACTTCCTGGTCTCACATACGGAAGTGTTTCACACCCACCCAGGTGGGGGGCTTTGCCCCCCATACCACCCAATGTAGAGATCTTCACCCCCACACCCCCTTTACTATATATACCAAGTCTGTGACCGTACAACACTGGAGAAAAGGGGTTTGAAACACTTCTGTATGCGAGACAGGGAATATTGGACAAGTAGTTACTTACCCTATGAATGAAATGAAAGTTCGCTAAGTGAACTTTCGATGCTAATTGTTCTATGTTCTGCCGTTCGATGGTTAGCCCATTTGATGGCTGACAGTAGACCCATGCAAGAATATGTTCTCCTTATCTCTGAAGCATACAAGCAAAAATTAGAAGAAAAAAAAAAACAGTTTCCTAATTTCCTTTTGTGGAAGTGCAGCACATAGGTTGCAGAGTACAGCTCCAGCTGCATCATAATCTTTTCCTGTCAGACAGTTAAGGCCTGGGCTTTATTCATGGCAGCTTGGGCACAGCTGAGTTTCATAGTCCCTTGACTCCACTTCCTTTTCATGACTTCTTTCACTATTAACTACGAAGTTAATAATCCAAAGGCCAAACTACTTCTTAGACTGAAAAGTGGGCACTAAAACAAGTAATGTATTGATTCAAAGTTATATGTAATAGATGACGAGAGAATATTGCTGATTATATTTAGAGATCTCACATGAACACAACCAAGAAAAGAGAAAGGCATAATAAGGTTGTAGAAAACCACTCTAATGGCAGGTGATGCAGTAGAAGAAACGGAGGCAGAAACTAAAAAACATCCACTGTTACAATGAGTGAAATAATACTGCATAACAGACACATGGTACAAGACTGCAGCAAAGGTCAGCTGAGTTACCAGAGCGCCAATCCTCTAATCAGTTACCCTGCTCAGCATAGCTCTCAACCTTCCATCTCCAAAATGAGGAACATTAACCCTCATAATGTGGAACAAATGGACAAAATGTGGAACATGTTCTAATGGCTTACTAACAACTTCAACTACAAAGGGCATAGGGTGGTTAAAATATACTAGTTTTACTAATAAAGAAGATCGTTTAATGAGTTAATGCAATTAATTTTTATTTACCATAGATTTCACTTAAAAAATGTCTAATATTGAATGTGTGACAGACCCTTTCAATGTGGAACTTCGGGGAACATGAACTTTTTAAGACCCCAAATGAGGTAAGTTCCTCATAATGAGGTACACTTGAGAGGTATTCTGCCCAGTGGTCTTTCACTGTAAATTTCTCACCATTATGCCAGTGTTCTTGTGATCATCATTTATAGATGTTTTTGTTTTCTGCACTCCTCTATCATGCTGTGTCTGGTTAACATGCACTGTGGCAGGTTGCTTTTCTGAGCAAGCATGGAATCACGTGTTGCAAATCATGGTTCAGTTCCTGATGCTGTACTTTTAAGTTTTGGTGGTAATAGTTGCTCTCATAACAGGTTTATTGATTTTCTATTTTGTTATTTCTTGGTGTTTGTTAATTAGATAAATGGACTGGTTCATGGATCCTTTTCAGTCATGACCTTGGCACAGCACATAAGTAATGCAAAACGGATTTCATGGGTGCAAAATTATTTATACATTGTATCAACATCAACTCACTAATAAACTGTATTTATTAGATACATACATTACTTTTAGGTATAAAAGTCTCTAAAAAGCATTAGCACAATACACTAGGGGTGAGACCAGTGTAGCAGACATAATAAGTACTGCACTTTCAGGAGTAAACACAGGAACAATAGTCCAAGGGTTGAAAATTATTGATTAGAGAAGGCAATGAGGAGGTGGTATAAATGCTATTAAGTGTAGCTAGTCAGCAGTACAGATAACAATTAATCAATGTCCAACAACAATCATGACAGAAGGGTTAGTGCTAGGGTTATGGCAGTTGTAACTATACATAAGGGTTATCAAGTGGAGCATTTGCTTTTTGTAACTTTGATACAGAGTTTAATGAACTTATGCTGAAATTCTGTAAAGTCTAAAGAAATATTATTGCATATATTCATGTACAACTTGTTGATGCAGTTAGAAATGCTGCTGTTTAGAAAAATATGGAAGACATGTAACATTCCCTTCTAAGTAAAAGAAAATTAAAAAATGACATTGATAAGGCTGTATTTATTACTGCTTTTGGTAATAATAATCTATCTACATATAGTAAGTAATGTTTCTACATTCTGAAAGCCATTGTCATTAAGAAGCCAACTGCCTAATGCTTATATGTTTATATCTAAATATGGATAATAATATTCAGTTAGTTTATATCTCTACTCCTCAGGGCATTCACTTCACTCCCTATACTAACTATATTCTCTGAGGTAACACAATTACATCACTACTTTTTATTTACTTATAAAAGCAAGTACTGGAGCCAGGTCTGATCACTTCTACTACACAAATTTCACATACATCCCCCCAACATACTTAAATGCCTTCCATCCCAGCTCAGCAACTATACTTTGCCCTACTAAACACTGGCAGCATAAAAAAATGAGCAAATTGTTGCCTTTCTCTTAACCTACTGCCCTGACTTTAGAGCAATCACCAAATCCTGGATTAAGGATGAAACATCAAACCTTGGTCATCACTTTCCCGGTAACTAATCTACCATAACTGCATGACTAGACCAAAGAGATGACAGTGGCAAATTACTGCTAAGTAAATCTTATGAAAAGATGCACTAATGTATACTAATTTTAGGTGACTTAATCATTTAACTACTTGGTTCTACATCCATGACCTACATAACTTTCTCACTTATCAACATTTTATGCAAATTCTGCATAGCCTCATCCAACTCAGTTTCAAAACCAACAATCAGACTTCATAATTAAGACTGGACTTCATAATTGCAGATTATCTCTACACAATTTCCAGTGCATGTATTTTAGCTCCTTCACTCAGTAAACACTCATCCATTGTCTTTCCAACACCATACAGAAATTAACTAAATCATTTTTTCTTTCATCTCAAAAAAGAACAAAGCATATCTGCCCTAAAGATAGAACTGCAAACTATAGACTATAGACTGGTCCCCAGTATTTAACAGCACCACCAGGTCTGAAGTTGCAACACAGCTTAATAAAAAATATTACATCTGCAAAAAATACTTTCTCATGATGGGATTACAATAGGTCAGATCCAAACCTTGGATCACTAAAGAATTTAAGTTTCTGCTAGAAATCAGATATTCTGCCTGGCAACCATAGAAATGTGCATCCAGCAAAGAAATTAGAGACAGATTTGTTTCTTTAGGAAATATAATCAAAAAGGCTGTAAGAAGATACAAAACTATTTTAACACCCGGACAAGCCTTGACTTACAAAGAACCTAAGCAGTTCTGTAAATTAATTAGTCAAATAAATGTCCATTCTTCAAACAAATGTAAAAAAAATGAGAATGATGCCATTACTATATCCTGTGGCTATGACTGAATTACTTCTTAAAAGAACTTGCCCCTCTCACCCTACCTCTTACCCACCCTCATTTATTCCTGCTGTACCTCTACCTATTATATCATCTTTCTACATTTCCTCAATAAAAATGAAGGACACTTAAAACCTATCTGATCAAATTCTTATGGATGTTCCTTAGGTGCAGATGACTTCACATCCTAGCTTACTGCATTGTGTTGAGATCAAGTAGCCTCCCCACTTTATCACATATATAACCTCTGCCTATGCAATAAAACAATGCTGACATTTGGAAACAAGCACAAGTCATCCCTCCAGCCTTCTCACACATGGTAGAATGCTTGAGAAAATAGTAAACTTGAAAGTACAAAAATATGTAGTCTTTCCAATGTGGCTTCTGCTGTGGCAGATGTACCATGATTCCTCCATGTACGTTCGTGGATGATATTCTCCTAGTATGGACAAAGGCAAACTGAATGTAGCTGTCTTCATTGATCTCATTAAGGCCTTTGACCTAACAGGTCATAATCTCTTTCTCAATTTACTATTAGCCATTGGTGTTAGTCTTAAATCACTTGGTTGGTTCAGTTATGTCCTATTCAGAAGAAGCTTCAACATTAAAATAGTTTCCCAAATCTCTTATATATGGGGATACTGGATAAGACCATCTTGGTGGGCGTGGGTGGGAGGTAGTAGCAGTTAAGGTTTGTTTATTTATTTAATTTTGTTTACCAAAATGTTTCACCATGAATTTGGCAAACATGAATTTAAAAAAGGAATGTGCTGATACATTTTTTTCAAAATGACTCCCAGTCCACAGTCGTTCTCACTTCCTGCAGACACATATATCAGTACTCCGGACACTGAAGCAAGCAGATTTCCCTCCTACTGATTATAATGTAATTGTGAATGACAGTCACATATTTTTTGGGGGTTTACTTCCCTGTAGTCAATCTTTGGGTAAATTTGGATCTTTGACATGAAAAAGGGGTAACTAAGATAAACTTGGGTATAGCAATTTGGCAAAATAACTAACTAAATAAACAGAAATCATAACTTACTTCTCATCAATCAACTGCATAACATGAAAAATGACATTTGGACCACAGAAATGTTATGTATATTATATTATATTATATGTATGTTTAGCAAGATGCACACACACACACACATACAGATATATAGACTGACAGAGGGAGAAAGACAGAGCGTGAGACAATGAGATTGAGATTAAAATGACAAAACCACAATATCAGATTCAAAATGGTTAGTCTTGTGCTCTTACAAGTATTATATGATTAGATGCAATCAAAGAAAATGATGTGATATATAGTGTTATATAAATGACTTCAGTGATGTTAGGTGCATGGTGAGGCAAATTTCTATACAGATGATAAATAACAATAGTTTTACATATGCTATCAGTGAGACTGTTCTTCAAATGAATAAAAAATAGAGGCTGATCTACAGGGCAAACAGTGACAAATAGCTATCAATGTAAAATATCTGGCAAACAGATCACCACACTGATTGACCCTTAGCCATGCAGCACAGTTAGCAGTTATGTACTTGTACATTGACAATGGTCAATAAAAGTGAGTTGATTCTACTAATATGACAATTTGTAATTAAGGAGTTGAAAGATTGAAAATAGACAGATAAACAAGAAAGCCAAACAACACTTGTGTCTTTTAATAAAGACTAGGAGACGTATAGCCTCATCCCTCTCTTTGTTTTCAGTACGTTTAGTTTAGTGTTTGCTGTCACAGATTTGTCTACTTTGTTCTTCAAAAGCACTGTCTACCATTCTGTGTACATGTTTTTTCTCTTCAGATCTTCACTGTTGTTCCTATATGTTCAAAAAAGGCTGTTCTCCATGGCATTGAGCAGAGAGCCTGTCTCTTCAGTTGGGTGAGCATGTCAATCATTGTCCAGGAATGGCTGCGCAGTAGAAAGAGCTGGCCAGTGACTGCACATCCCAAAGCTGTCATGCCAACAACCGATGATGTAAATACATTACGAGCTATAGTTTTCTAAGTTTCTTTGCCACTTATTCTAAGGTGAGACATCATTATTAAACATAAATAAATAATAATCTTCACCATCAAATCTTTACAGATTTATTTTTGAGGCACTAGTCTAAATTTATTATATCAGTAGAGACAAGGTCAGAACTTGGAGCAGGAAAAAAGTTGGTTGCTCTCATTTACCTAATCAATATACTGGTTAGTGATACAAATAAATATAGTTGTCAGCAAGCAAAGCATTCCATTATGAACTTTCCTGATTTGTTCACGTGTTTATGACAATGCTAAATAAATTGTTTTATTTGCTGGCCTGTCTTTGCTTTTTTCCCACTGCAGATGCCAGCCTCTTCATATTTTCAAACTTTCAGCTATTATTTTATTAGAGACCAGTATTTAAATCAGCTCTAAAAGGTTAAAGGTGTAGTTCTTTGTGTTTATTTATGAGCAAATGAATTAACTTGAAGTCTCTGAACAGACTAAATCAGAGCTCAGGGATGTAGAAAGAATTTAAAAAAAGTGCCCTGTCTTGTCTTCTTAACTTGCTATTTTGTGTTTGACTGCACATGCATTTATTTTCTTGTGAGATGTTTCTTTTGAGATGAGGATTTCATTGGTCTGACAGCTTCTTACTTTTCTCATTATCCAAGTCACTGCCATGACGGTATCTTTCCATTCTCCCTGTGGTTTATTTGTAGTTCTAATATGTTATGGAAATATATGTAAACCTCACGCAAAACTGCCTTCTCTGGTTTGCAAACCTGCAAAATTAATTTACTGAAAAAGCTTAGGCATAAACTCTATGGAGGTAACCCTATGTATCAGTAAGACTGCTGGAAGCTTGTTTATATGGGTCTATATCATATATTCGAAAAATCGAACATCATAAGCTCGAACTTGGAATTTCAAAATATGATAACATTGAACACTCAGAATAGTTCAGACAAACATACACACAACACAAGCACACCAAAATAAATAAACCACACACATACACTTAACAAAACCTTACTTCTAACCCTGCACTAAACTGGACAGACATTCCTATCTATCCACTAACCTTAACCAGCACCCTAACCCTAAGGTCCGTAACTATTGCACACTTACCCTACAAAACTATACACAAACAAACTAATTAATACACACACACATACACTTAACAAAACCCTACTTCTAACCCTACACTAAACCATACATACATTCCTATCTATCCACTAACCTTAACCCGCACCTTAACCCTAAGGTCCGTAACTATTGCACCACAGTGGAGGAAATAGCAAAGCCATGGAACGGCCCACCAAAATCTTGCCCTAGGTAAGAATTCAATGTCCGTGGCTTCGCTATTTTCATCCTTCGATGTAGTGGGTGCGACATTATAACATTCAAAGTTTTGCAACTTCGATGTTATAATATAGACATTGTTTATATAGCTTTCAGCAAACTTGTGTTCTAACTGATATACGATACGCTGCTTTGGTGCATCTTTGTAAAGGACTGACACTGTCCTGGGACATTTTATGTCAATGAGCTTGAAACATAAATTAGTTGTCATGAAAGAGAACATAAGACAAATACGTATGTGGTCAGGTGCCCACACACTCACACACACACACACACACACACACACACACACACACACACACACACACACACACACACACACAGATATTTTGTGTGTGTATGATTGTGTATGTGTGTGTGACTCAGAGAGAGACAGACCAACAGATTAAAAAAGCACAGAAAGAATTGAAGAGGAAAAAAGTGACAACCTACATACGTACAATGCATACCAAAATTTAGAATAATTGAATTTGTCAGCCTATTTCAACTGCCTGTGTAAGTGGTATTCAGTGCAAATGCATTATTTAAATATATAGTTAGTGCTGTTGATGAAAAACACTACCTAAAATGTCATTCTTGTTTTATTCCTTTTTGCATATTGATTGTAACCGAAAGACACATACTCTGACCTAATAATGAAGACAGGCAGAAGCTTCTATAGCATATAGTTTTTCATTGCTCATTTTATTTTAGCTACCCTTCCTGCTTTGATTTATTTTTCTGCCCACCCTTTTATTTTGTTATACAATTTCTACAGTTCTCATTGCTCTATCCCACATTACAAACATTTGTCAAAAGGTTGGAAAAAAAAAAAAGCACTAAAATGCACTTCAGAGCATGTATTACCCCATGGTTTCTGGGCGTCTAGCAGCTCCCAGACTGCCAGATTAATTTAGTTGTTACAGTGCAGTCTTGGTCAGTTAGGGTATGTTGAAAGGCTGCAGGAAAAACAAAGCTGAAGAGTAAGCCTGAATTTCTCTCTTTGATCATGGTTTTCATTCAGGTTGTCACTGCATGAACAAGTTGTTTCAGAAGACTATAAAATGCATCTCAGGGCATCTAGAATCCCCATGGCTTAATGCAGCAGTTATCGCCACAGTTATCAGAGTGCATTCATGCCTACAGAGACTATGTTGAATGAATTAACTAGTGAATAACTGCAGGAAAAAAGCTGAATAGTAAGACAAACTGTGAGAAAAAGGAATAAAAAAAAATGTAATATGGATTGTGTGACTAGGCCAAGCTGGAGTGGGCAATGGGGGTGTGGGTGGGTGGGTGTAATGTCATGGAAACTATTCAACTAGCGCAGGGAGCCTACTTAAGGCCGGTCTAGGTCGGAAATATTTATGTAATTTTATAACAGGAAGAGTAGCTCTACGGATATGAAATAAGGAGAATAATGAACCAAGCGACATGGAAAAATGGAATATGATCTCAGCGCAGCAGTTTCTTCTGTTGGTACTTATGTAGGGATGGTGTATTTATCACAGACAGCAGGAGGTACAGAGCTTCTGATAACATCAAGTTCAAATATTTGGAAGAAAGGAGTACTGTCAGCTCCTAGAAGGAACAGATTTATGCTTCTGTATTTTGAAATTACTGCTCTAATTTGCTCCTCCTTTATGCTTAAGGCAATGTTAATTCAACAGCAGGGTATTATGATAATTGCATTATCTTAAAACTGGCGCAGACATATGAATTTGAGTTGACAATACATGTGAGTTTCCACCTGTCTATGCAGCTATACAGCTGCAGGCAAACATACAAAATGGAAGCTGTATTGTACATACAGACAGTGCAGTGTTTGTCCACAGTCCCACATCCTGTATACTGCCACACATGGGGTGGATAGGGGGTAATGGTGTCTCTACATAGTGAGAGAACACCAAATGTCACACTAAATTAAACCGGTTGTGACTGAAATGGCTACCTCTAACCTCTGCAAAAAGTTAAAACGGTTGTGAAACATAGATGGATGGATTCCATATCATAGCACTGGTGGTGGTCATAATGTGAGGTCGTGCACAAAAACTGGCATGAGGCCCCAGCTGGTCTGTCCAGTCCTTTGACACTCAACACTCTGCACTTTGTTGTACAGCATTAACAGTGAGTTCCCAGATGGGTGTATCTTTCAGGTGACCATGAGCATAGTTATTACAGTAGTATTTAGATAATGGAAGATTTATCCTTTTAGTACAGAGGTTACATTGCAGTATTTTATGTAAAACTTGTAATTGCAAAGTGTAAGTTAGCACTAAATGTTGTACAGCTTCAGGCAGCTGATGAAGTGAACTGTCATTTT
>NC_056735.1:139706718-139794218 GCF_019279795.1 Protopterus annectens
CACAATTTCCCTTAAGAACACACAGGGAGCAAAGTCAGCCCAGGTTCTGGGTATCTCCATATTTGTGCAGTTCCAGGTCCCCAGTAAGACTCCCAATTGGTACAGCTGTAAGGTTAGGTCCTCAGCCGAGTGTCCAAGCCAAGTCCTCCAGCACCCTCTCTGTGAAACCAGTGCGTCATTTCCCTGCCCCAAGTAGATGACATGCACACTCTTTGAGATTTAATTTTCACACACACACACACACACACACACACACACACACACACACACACACACACACACACACACACACACACACACACACACTCGGGAAAGGCTGGCACAGATTATCCGTTCTACCAACTTTGTTCAGACTATAACGTAGATTCACTGCCACCAGTCAGTCACTAGAAGGCTCTTAAAAGGGTATCCAATTATACTGAGTGAAATTAATATTAATACAAATGGTAATGTTGTCCAAGCAGTAAAGCTTTCAGAAGTGGCCAGAATTAACAACAAATAAATATGTACAAATACTCTCAAAGCTTACATATTTTCTAAAAAGGACCAGCCACAATGAAAAGTTTCAATATATTTAATAATAAATAATAAAAGAACATGAAAATACTAAATATCTATTTATAGTAAACACCAGAGTTTCAGTCACAGGTAATATGAAAAATAACACTGATGGAAAGTTTCACACAGTTATAGAAATACTTCTAATCTCACTATATTTTCCTGACTAATCTAAAAGAATTACTGTTCCCTAGTTAAGTTACTTACTACCGCAAGGCAAGATGATGTGGGTGAGTGGTCCTTGCTGTCAGAACCAAGACAGAATACAGAATGCTGAGAGCAAACCCCAATTAATACATAAATATTATTTTTGTCTTACAGAATGACATCACACACAATTTGCCATCTGATTGCGGTGGTGGTGCTGCGGTAGCGTTGTCGTCTCACAGTTAGACGTTGCCCGTTCGATTTTCAGTTAGAGCGTCGTCTGTGTGACGACATGCATGAATGGGCATTCCTTCGTTGAAGGTTGTGCGTTAGGCCTGGCAAGCCAGCATGTAAAACTCTACTGCCAATCATTAGTGGACCAGAGTTCCGCTGTGGTGACCCCTAACCGGGAAAAGCCGAAAGACACAAACTCTGTTTCCCAAGCTATCAATAACACTAGAATCTGACAGGATTTTAACGCCTATGTGTTACCATATACACAGATAGAGCTTTGCTCAGATATCCTGGAAGTCATAAAACCATAAGACCATTTCACTCTTCCTACAGGGGCTACCAACTATACTTAGCACAGACATTGCACCTCTGGTTCCATTCAAAACTGTGGGATAACATCTTTATGACTTAACCTATAAAGTAATTTAATTTCAAGAATATTTTGCAAAGTCAGGTGGATTAAGATTAACCTCCTCACTTCCAGTATATGTTGTTACAACCTATACATTTAAATCAGTTACATTAATGCAGGTACATTTTTTTCCTTCCAGCATGACACACTGTTGTTACATTTTAATGCAAGCAAACCTCACAAATACATTTTCAGCACAAGCATCTGTACAAATTAGTTTGATATACAAATGACATATAATTATTTACAAAATTCCAGGTAGCTTTGCTGGCATATGTTACAAATCTGCTGCCCTATTTTTCCTGGCATGGCTGGCAGTACCACAGTACCAGTTGACCCCCTGGGTTTGTAACAACCTTTGGAAGAAACACCCTGCAGAGGCTGGACAGTGGAAGATTCCAGTCTTACCTTTTTCACCTTCTTCTTCACTGATGGCTGACCCTTGGGGTGGGAAGTTCCTTCCATTGTTTCTTTAGCAAGAATCTTAAGACACTGGTTCTCAAGATACAATGAAAGGAAAGAGAGCCTACTACAAAGGGTTTTTGGGATGAATGCCTGGCAAATCGAACAGGACATATGTTTGTGAGAGGCTCCTAGGCAAGAAAGGCACTTATCATGGCAGTCCTTATGGGGAATCCATCTCCCACACTGGCATTTACTCTTACTGGATGACATTAACCCCAAACAGCACAAAAAAATCAAGAAAAAGAACAAAACTCCAACTGGGTACTTATCTGCAACTGTGAGGACTTCAGCAAACAGGAGTAATCATTGGAATACAAAATGCAGTAAAAATGGCAGAAAACGGACATAGTCAAACAGACCAATGGTTAGAAAGAGTGTTCGGACTAGGGGCAAAAAAGTTCTGAGGCTAGTATGCTTGAACGTCACCTTTCTGCCTTACGCTACGCAAGGAGCATTTGGGTGAAGTTCAACATACCTTAAAGCAATGGTAGGTTTGGGTAGACTGGCTGAACGTTGGGCTTCCATGGTAGGGAATCCCATACATGATGAATACTGCAGTGTTGAATTAAGGACATCAACACAGACTTTCTGGTGGGTGGATGCTCTATATTCTGGCTGTTTGAAATAAAATGGGAGGGCTAATTAATTTAAGGAGCTTCAGGGGAGTGACTTCATAAAATGATACTTCTGTGCTTACTGACAATAGCCAATGAAAATGAAGAAGGAGGACATTTTGTGATCAAATTTATATAAGAGTTGGGTAAGCAGAGAGATACTGGCTTTTAAAAATACAACAGGAAGAGGATAGAAAGCTAGGTAAAAATCAGAAAAGCCTTGAAATTATTTATTTTACCTTTAAATAAAAGGCCTAGTTCTTAGCTCCTCTCTCAGTTTACAGGCGATTCCTATTAAATGACCCATTGTAATTCCCCTGACTTGCAAAATGATACAACTTTGGTTCATTCCTAAGTAAAGCATTAAATATGCAATGAGGAACACAGTGCAATGAGAAATGTACTACAATGTGCAAAGATACAAGAAAAATATATAGAAAAACTAACCAACCTTTTCCAGGCAGCAGGTCTATGACAGATTCTGAGTAAGTTTTTTCAGTCAGTAGAAGTTTAAAAATCAGAACACAGGAGTGCATTAGGGACATTAAAAATAAATATTTCAATCCAGTAGCAGAACATTTCATGCAGCAGTATTCAAGTCAAAATCCTTATTTAAAAACTACAGCATTATAACTAGTTTGGAATTATTGATATGATAATATACATATTTGTTTACTTTACAAATGAATTCTTTTGATGTTGAAGTATAGTTTTTGAAACCTAAAGGGTTACATGCTATAATTAATTGGAAAGTTTTCTTATTTAATGCTATTACTGGTGTAGGTGTAATCAATGGATGTTTCTAGTTATAATACAGTCTGTTTTCATTTGTATCCCCCTTGGAGGCACTGCTAGTGGATTATTTTTTTACAGAGATATTTTAATAAATAGTTTTATTTCTCAGTGCTTTTTTGTCATTGCTGGTACTGCTACAAGCAGCCTGGAAGATAAGGAAGGATGAGTAATGGAATCCAGTATATTATATCTATGGCAGCATAACCCCCTCCTCCCACACACACACACACACACATATCCATGCAGGTGTCACTGCACATCACATTTAAAAGCTGTTATAAGTCAAAGCAGAGCCATATATATGCATGCAAAAATAAATTGCCTGCTGTAAAGAACTGTTATAATCTCACAGAAAATGATAAGGAGTCACTTCTTTTTGTAGTCACCTTGCTGTTAAATCCATCCAATCATTACAGAACACATCACATCTGATTTATTTATACGCCAATAAACAGGCATAATAACATAAAAAAGAAAAAAATATATAAAAACAAACAAACAATTAACAATAAAGGCCAAAAAACATGTAATTAAATCCATAATAAATATATAGATGCAAAATTTAAATGTAAATTTTAACAATAAAAAAATGTAAAAATCTAAAATATTAACATCTTTATCAATCCTAAAAAAAGCAGGTCAGGATGTTCTCAGAGTGTGTAATGTGCACAATATGCTTAAAATCTGTAATGTGTTTACTGTGCTTAATAGCCCTACCAATCAGCGAACAGTAAGTACCCTTCATCCCAATAATCTGTTCTGTCTCAGTATTACTGACATCAAATGGCATTCTGTATTCATTTTCAAAGAAAGCATTAATATTGAACATTATTGCATTATCTAGTGCATGTTCCTTGCTGGCAAAGCCCAGGCCATCTCTGAAAAGGGTCCTTGGACCAGTGTAATTTATTTATCTATTTACTGGCATTTCTTTACCTGAATAGCCTGACTGACCAGTGCCCTTTTTCAGCAGAGGCCCAGAGAGAAAGGTAAATAAATAAATAAATAAATAATTAAATAAAGCGGTAGGACTGCAAGTTGCCCTGCACCCACAATAAGGAGGGGTTTGTCTCACAACACCCTACTCTATGTATACTAAGTCCATAATTGCAATACAACTTACAGTACAGTATAACCCCTTTTAAATTATGTAGTAATGATGGAGTTAATATATTTAGACAGGGTCTATATTACGTGATTGAAGAGTCAGTTAATTGAATGGCATTTTACAGTGAAAATGCCGTTCAATGAACTGTTATAGTGAGATCGAGATACAGTGAAGATCGGAATATTTGCACTTTCCTCACTATAGTGTGATCTCAGAGTTGGTATATATAATTAGCGGGGGGGTGTGGGGGGTGCACTCACCCACAATAGGAAGTTCGAGGTCCGGCATTTTTGGCCTTTAGGTTGTTTGATATTTAGACTATTCGGTGTTCTAATCATCATCATCTTCTTTCGGCTGTTCCCATTAGGGGTTGCCACAGCGGATCATCTGTTTCCATTTCTTCCTGTTCTCTGCATCTTGCTCTGTCACACCAACCAGCTGCATGTCCTCTCTCACCACATCCATAAACCTTATCTTAGGCCTTCCTCTTTTCCTGTTACCTGGTAGCTTCATCCTTAGTATCTTTTTCCCAATATACTCAGCATCCCTCCTCAGCACATGTCCAAACCAACGTAATATTGCATCTCTGGCTTTGTCTCCAAACCTTCCAACCTGGGCTGACCCTCTAATATACTTATTCCTAATCCTGTCCACCCTCATCACACCCAGTGCAAATCTTAACATCTTTAACTCTGCCACATCCAGCTCTAACTCCTGCATTTTGTCAATGCCACTGTCTCCAACCCATATAACATAGCTGGTCTCACTACCCTCTTGTAGACCTTCCCTTTCAATCTTACTGGTACTCGTCTGTCACAAATCACTCCTGACACTCTTCTCCACCCAATCCATCCTGCCTGTACTCTCTTCTTCACCTCTCTTCCACACTCACCATTACTCTGAACTATTGATCCCAAGTATTTAAACTCATCCACCTTTGCCACCTCTACTCCTTGCATCCTCACCATTCCTCCATCCTCCCTCTCATTCACACACATATATTCTGTCTTAGTCCTGCTGACCTTCATTCCTCTTCTCTCTAGAGCATATCTCCATCTCTCCAGGGTCTCCTCCACCTGCTCCCTACTCTCACTACAGATCACAATGTCATCTGCAAACATCATAGTCCACAGGGACTCCTGTCTGATCTCGTCTGTCAACCTGTCCATCACCATTGCAAATAAGAAAGGGCTCAGAGCTGATCCTTGATGTAATCCCACCTCCACCTTAAATGCATCTGTCACTCCCACCACAGAGGTCACTGCTGTCACACTGCCCTCGTACATATCCTGTACCACTCTTACATACTTCTCTGACACTCCCGACTTCCTCATACAATACCACAACTCCTCTCTAGGCACCCTGTCATATGCTTTCTCTAAGTCTACAAAAACACAATGCAACTCCTTCTGACCTTCCCTGTATTTCTCCAACACTCTCAGAACAAACATTGCATCTGTAGTGCTCTTTCCCATCATGAAACCATACTGCTGATCACTAATCATGTCCCTTCTTAACCTAGCTTCCACTACTTTTTCCCATAACTTCATGCTGTGACTGATCAATTTAATCCCTCTGTAGTTACTACAGCTCTGCACATCACCCTTATTCTTAAAAAAAAATTGGTACCAAAACACTTTTTCTCCATTCCTCAGGCATCCTCTCACTTTCCAAGATTTCATTAAACAATCTGGTTAGAAACTCCACTGCCATTTCACCTAAACACCTCCATGCTTCCACAGGTATGTCATCTGGACCAACAGCCTTTCCATTCTTCATCCTCTTCATAGCTGTCCTTACTTCCTCCTTGCTAATCCATTGCACTTCATGATTCACTATCCCCACATCATCCAACCTTCTTTCCCTCTCATTCTCTTCATTCATCAACCCCTCAAAGTGCTCTTTCCATCTGCTCAACACGATCTCCTCGCATTTGAGTATGTTTCACTCATTATCCTTTATCACCTTTACCTGCTGCACATCTTTACTATCTCGGTCCCTCTGTCTAGCCAATCAGTACAGCTCCTTTTCTCCCTCCTTAGTGTCCACCCTTTCATACAACTCTTCATATGCCTTATCCTTAGCCTTCACAACTCTCTCTTTGCCATGCACCTCATCTCCTTATACTCCTGTCTACTTTCTTCATCTCTCTGACAATCCCACTTCTTCTTTGCCAACCTCTTTCTCTGTATACTCTCCTGTACTTCCTCATTCCCCCACCATGTCTCCTTGTCGTCCTTCCTCTGTCCAGATGTCATACCAAGCACCTTTCTAGCTGTCTCCCTTACTAGCTCTGCTGTAGTTACCCGGATATTTGGTAACTCTTCACTGCCACCCAGTGCCTGTCTTAACTCATCCCTGAACTCCACCTCACAATTACCCTTTTTCAATTTCCACCATTTGATCCTTGGTGCTGCCCTCACACTCCTCATCCTCTTCTTGATCACCAACGTCATCCTACAAACCACCATCCTATGCTGCCTAACTACACTTTATAGACCCTTTAGACACTGGGGGTGGTGGTGTATTTTTTCACCACAGGAACAGTCCCCTTGCATTAAACATTTTATCCAAACTCTTCTATTGCATGTTAATTCAATTTTGCAGTATATTCTCTTATGTTCAATGGTGATCCTTTGAGGATCCAGCATTTTGGATTTGCTTTTATGGTATTCTTTCCCACATACTTCTTTCTCTCGTATATTAGATATCCGTACTTTGCATACATAATATGCATTTAGTTAATAATGATAAATAATAAAGATCAATAAAGACCTGATCAAAGAAAAATAGGCCTTGTAGAAAAATAGATTTTTAAGAACCTCTTAAAGCTACTCCATATAATAGTGTCCTAAAGTTGCTGAAGTGGCATATTTCAAAGGTATGGCACCTGGTTAGTGAGTGACCATACACCAGAGGTCTCATGCTGCAACTTAGAACAGACTATGAACTAATGGTATGCCACTGTCTTTCCAAAGAGGTTGATCCCAGACTGAGTATTCAAGAGTTTTGTCGATTGATGTTAAGTAAAATTATCTTCTTCTGCCATATACATTCATTCTGAAAACATTATTAAAACTGATTATATTTTAGAAGCTTGCTAAAATCTTATACTGTCATTTTAATGACAGCCTAGTACCCCCACTTATAACATATCTTAAGATCACTGCCAGATGATGTATATTTTCTTGAATTTAAAAATAAATTAAAACGTGCATTTCATTTGATGTGTAGAATTTTATTTTAATAATATGGAATTGTTTATTGTAGTATGGAACTGATTACTGTTAAATTGCTCACACTAGAACATAATTGTTAACAGTAAGCATTCTGATATATTTTGCCCAATAAATGTAGTTTATTAAATAAAAGTTTTTGTGCATGCATATCTCACTTTGTTGACTAAGTGATGCAGACAACAGAATTACTGAAAAAGTGAAACAATATAAATAAAGCACTTTGTAACATTATTTTTCCTGCTTTAATATACTAAGGTAGAAAGACAACTACTTTGATAAATAGTTGAAATTTAAGCCTGTTGTCAACAGTAAAATGGGGAGGCAGGCTTGCCCATGGTAATTTGCGGATGGACAATGCTCACACCTTGTAAGTGAATAAAAGATGTCTTATTTGCAGTTGTAGCATAACAGTGACTGATTGTATATTTCTCTTGCCTTGAACAGTGATCTACACTCATAACCAATGTTCTGTTGCATTGTGAAATAACCAGTATTGCTAAATCATGCCTGGCACGTTTAAAATAACTGCAATCTGATAGTGAAACCTGATGTGAAATTAAGCAATGCAATGGCGGTGCTTAGCTAACAAATGACACTGAAAGTCTGTATTATCATTTAGAAGAGAAAGAGTGTGTTTTGTTGACATAGAAATAAATGAAAAGACCACTTGCATAAAATGAATATACACATTCAGAAAGATCAGACATTGAAGAGTTTTTTTTTAAGGAGTAACTTTTGTGTATAGCAAAAAGATCCCCTTTTTTAGGGAAGAAGCATTACTAAAGGTGCAGACCAACTGTAAAGGAAATTCTAATCCCAATTACAAAAGACTATGAGGGAAGAGGGCAAGCTCATGCCAATAAACCTGAAGAGTATAATTTTTATGTAGCAGGACATACCAAAGAGACATAAGCTGAACCTAACCTGCTTTGCTAGTTTCACCATCAGTAGTTTGGAAAATATCACACTTTGTTGTGTCTTTCGGCTTATTCGGTTAGGGGTGGCCACAGCAGAACTCCGGTCTACTAATGTTTGGTAGTAGATTTTTACGTGCCGAGTTACCAGCCCTGAC
This sequence comes from Protopterus annectens, assembly GCF_019279795.1. Classification (NCBI taxonomy): domain Eukaryota; kingdom Metazoa; phylum Chordata; order Ceratodontiformes; family Protopteridae; genus Protopterus; species Protopterus annectens. The sequence goes on from NC_056735.1 coordinate 139,715,363, forward strand.
GCACAACCTTCAACGAAGACATGCTCATTCACGCATGCCTCCACACAGAAGACGCTCTAGCTGAAAATCGAACGGGACAACGTCTTGCTGTGAGGCAACAACGCTACTGCAGCACCACTACCGCGGATTGGAAAATAAGGGTGCAAAAGTCAGATGGTATTCCAAATGCATGCTACCTTGACACTGAGCATTCCTGAGATATGTCTGTTATTTCCTCAGATGGTACATTAATGGACCAAGGATAAACTCAGGTTATGATTCTCAAATTATTTAAGATACATACTTCTATTAGTTACCCATTGTTGTATACTAGTAATAGAGGGGTGCATGCCTGAAGTGTGAATTATTATTAATGTCTACCTGTAGTGATGTTAATTGCTAATACAATGCACTTTTGCCTCCTGCAAAGGCAAATACAAAAATTCAGACAAAGGAGTGTGACTCATTAGCCCATCTGTCGGAGACATATATTGCATCTATTCCACTTTTCAAGGTTGTTAGACTTTCACTTTTTCTAACTATTAACTGAAGTTGGTTTCAAGACTCAACCACCCAATCAGAGATCTAACCTCCTGGAAAAGTAGCTTATTGGAATTCTCATACTGCTTTTCTGTAGTCCCCTGTATTCGTATAACTAAGTATCATTCCATCAGTTGGTCACAGTTATTAAGACCACCCCCAACATCTCTATACGCGGCATAGTAAAGGTTCATTTCCTGCAATTTGGTCATTATAGGGGAGTGTCTTAAGTTCTTTAATAGTTTTTGTTAATCTTCATTGCACTTCTTCTAGCTTCCTAACCTTCTGTCTAGATTATAGCGTTATATTCCAGTTTTAGGCATATTAAAGATGTAGATATATTTAATCATGTTTAAACTTCTAGATATTAGGAAGCATTTAATATTGGCTAAATTACCACACAAAACACAGACCAAACTGAAAACCTATCCACAGCAGGTCAGCCCAGAAGTATATCCAAGAACACACTGGAGAGTATTCCACAACTGAAACACAAGTTTATTAAAACACAGCCAAGGATTAAGTGCTTTCATTAAAAAAACTTCCTCAGAATCACTGAACATTCCTAATCACCATCCTTAAATACTTCCCCCAATGTCACATGACCCCATAACTCCCCATCAAAATAAGTATTTTAAGTTTCAACACCTTTCAATAAAAGCATGCACATTCAACTTTATAATAATAAACCTTAATACAAAATCAAGCAATTATCAATAAATACAAGCTTGTTAAAAAAATGTTAAACAATATAAGATTTAAGCTTTAAAACACTGGATATGGAAAGGGCCTCATTCAACCACGGGGGGGGGGGGCAGTGGGATTCAATCTTATCTGCCACCGTAGTTCTTTTTTTTCCCAAGATATCTTCCCATGGGCCCCCCTGAAGTCCCTCACTACACTTTCTAACATGAAAAACAAAAACTATGGTTGCTAAATTCCATAACGTGTTTAGCAAGGACATTCCTGTTTTCCCCCTTTTTAATATCCCAAAGGTGCTCGTATATGAGTTCTCAAAATTTTCTCTTAGTTTTTCCAACATAAAAATGATCGCAACTCTGGCACCTGTCCACATAAATGACCCCTATAGAGTTACAATTACTATGGGCCCTAGATGTAATATGCATATGAGTCACCCAGATATGATCACCGTCCAATATAACTCTACATTGTGTACAACCCCCACACTTATAAGTCCCCCATTTTTTATTGCTACTGTATGGTCCACAATCTGAAGTCACATTTTCAAAGTAATTCTTAAAGGTTTTATCCCTTCTAAACACCACCCTGGGGACTTCTCTCAATAATGTAGCCACCTCCTTAAAATGGGAAAAAAAATCCAATTTTTATACAAGATGTTCCTAATCTCATAAGCCTCGTTGCATAAATCTGTAATGCAAGCTCCTTTAATATCTTGGGTTCCTTTTGGATTACCCACAACTACATCCCCTATTGAGGTGATGGTAGAATTAATAAGTGACACTATCTCCCCTTTCTCTTTGATATTTTCATACACGTCCATAATCATTTTTGGGGTACCCCCTGTGAATAAGCATACTTTTTAGAACTTCACATTCCCTTGTAAAATCATCACATGTAGAAACCATATGGGCCAGATGTATATGTTGGCCTTTAACTATCCCAAATTTTTGGTGTGGGGGATGATTGCTCTCATAGTGTAGAATACTATTACTGTAGGTAGGTTTACAATAAATAGTACTGAGCCATCTTTTTCCTTCTTGGTCCTTAGAGATGAAAACATCCAAATAGTTAATAGAAGAGGGATTCAATGTGTAGATAAATTTTAGGAAGGGAGTGGTGGAATTCATATAGTCAATAAAACCCTCTATTTCCTCCACAGTTCTGTCCCATACGATAAAAATATCGTCTAGGAAACGTAGGTGCAGTTTCCAGGGTTTGACCTCAAAATGTTTAAATAAGATATGCCTTTCCCATTGCAATAATATGATGTTAGTAAAAATGAGGGCACATGCAGCCCCCACAGCAACTCCCTTCCTTTGCCTGAAGTATTGACCTCGAGGTACACAAAATTATGTTTCAAGACTAACTCCATACAAAGTACTAAAACGTTAACAGTAGTGTTATCCAGGGTCATACATTCACATAAAAAATCATGAAACCATTCCAACCCCAATTCATGAGAAATCACATTAAAAAGCTCTACAACATCCACGGTAATGAACACACAATTGTCAGAATACTCCACATTTCTCAGTTTCAACAAAAAGTCCCAAGAGTCTTTGCAAATATGCTCGAAAGGTTGCAAACAATTTTTCAAGATGGTATCAACATATTTGAAAAGGGGGTGGGTTTTAGATTTTCTAGCATTAACTATCGGTCTCATGGATTGATTGGAGGTATCTCTGTGTATTTTGGGGATTCCAAAAATACATGGTACTACAGGGTGTTCCACCCAAAAATAGTTATACAAATCCGGGATAATTTCCTCTTGATCCATCATATCCATAGTATACTGTTTGTAACATGATATAGCATTCTACTGAAATAATCATCCTTGTTCGTAATTACCACCCCATCCCCCCTTGTCAGGTTTCATGACTCTTATTCCTAGACAGCTCCCTTAACAACTGGAACTCATGATCATTTAAATTCCCCCTGTTGAAAACACCCTCAGATACCAATTTCCTAAATTTAAACTCCACTAATTTTTCAAAAATAATTAAAGGTAAGGGCAAAGGGGGATTAAATGTACTGCAACATTTTAAGACAGTCCAGAACACCTCAGAGTCACCTCAAAAACAATTATAAGTTGATAATCAAATTGTCCACACTATTGGTGGTGGTTGGAACAAAAAGTTCACCCTTACTCAACAAGTTTGCATAATCAATATCACAGTCACAATCACTATAATTATAAACTGCAAAATCACCTGTTTCACTGTAAACAATTGTGCAAGCTCCATTTTCAATTTCATCATCAGCAGGACTGTCCCAGGAGGCGAATGAAACATCTACCTCCGGTATTGACCATGGAATCGCTGGTCTTGTCAGTAAGCAGTTTGTTGGTTCCATTGGGGGTTGTAATTCCCCCTGTTCTGCCTCTCCTTCTGATTGCGAATCCTCTCCAACCTCCTGGGACCATTCTCCTGGCTCACTCCTAAAGGGACATCCGTTGCTGTATAGAGTTGATGATCATATCTCGCACATTCCTCCCCTTCTTGTCCGTCATATTCGTTGTTCCTATTGGCCCCCGGTGGTTTGGGGTACGCCCTCCATTTAATATTGCCCACAGCCTTGCTACATTCCTTTAGTAAGAGGTCCACATGCATATTAAAATTATTTTTTTATCCAGTACTATTCCTATGTTCTTACATGCTTCATCATTTTCTGTTTGATTGGTATATATTTCATGATTATGTACAACATTCCTTCTACAGTACATTTATTTTATTTTACTAGTGTTATAGCTGTTTTATTACTTTTAGCCCATTTACGGATGTCATCTAATGTTTTTTGTCATATCTTACAATTGTTGATGTTTATTGTTAATGTCCCTTTTCAGATAATGGGTGTAAATACTATGGGGTGTGTCATATGTTATGTGTTGCTGGAATATGGCTTATGTATAAATTAAACAAATAGGGACCTACGATGGACCAAGATAGAGTTGTGAGGGACCTCTGTATCACAGCCTTGTTTGTCATTGTTTACTCTATCATAGCTCACTTCCCATTTATTTATCTATATTTTATCTATATTTATATATTTTGTCTACCATGATAAAATATAAAATGGCAGACCAAGATTTTCTGGTTTGTTTATCTGTATTTGATGAATAAAAGTCACTGAAGTAGTGGGTAGTGGTTCCACCATTACCATATCTCGGCCTGTCTAGGGCCTTTTACATTATCCCTCTTGCAGGCATTAATGACAAACATGTAAATCTGATTATTAATCCGTATGTTTTGCAGTGGATTGCTAACTGATTGTCTGACAGGATTCATGGTTAGAGATGTAGATACTAGTTCTGAAAGCAAAAAAGTAAGCAGTGGTATACCACAGGGCTCAGTGTTGGGCTTTCTCTTATCTGGTATTTATTTCTCAAACCTTTAGGCCAACACGTATGGCCTATGGTTATCTAAATTTCCAGAAGGCTATAAATTGGCAGTTGCTATTGCTTCAACATGGGTTATCATCAACATCCTACCTTCTTCAACGCTCATGCCTGACAGTCGCAGGTCCTATCTCACGCAATCCATCCAACTCTTTGCAAGATGCTGTTATTTCCTCTTGCCTTTTCTTCACCAGATCATCTTCTTCTTTGCTGTACATGTGCCTGAACCACCATAATCTCTTCTCTTTGACCTTTTCTGCAATTGGAACTACTTTGGGTTCTGTTCTTATATCTTCATTTCTTCATCTGTCCCACAGTGTGCATCCTGCCACTCATCTCAGGCACTTCATCTCCATCACTTCTAGCTTCCTCAACTGCTCTGCCTGTACTGCCCAGGTTTCTGTACCATACAGTAGTACTGATCACTCCATTGTTTTGTACACCTTACTTTTCAGCTTCTTTGACATTCTGTCATACATTGCCCCTGACAAACTGTTCCAGTTGGTTACAGCCCGTGTGATACTGGCTTTGACCTCCTCATTCAGACTTCCCTTCTACTCAGCCATCCATCCCAGGTACTTGAAACTGTTAACTTGTTCCACTGTTTTCTCTCCTATCTCAATTATTAGCTTCTTCTGATTTCCCCCATTGCTGCCATTACAACTGTCTTATCTGTACTCAGTTTCATCCCATGTGCCTTCAGTTTTGCATTTCATTCCCTTATCCTTTGCTGAAGTTCTTGCTGCAACTGCCTGTAAAGCCACTTTGACTGCATACAGCAAGTTGTGTAGAAAAGCAGAAGACAATCTGGTGAAGAAAAGGCAAGAGGAAATGAGGGCATCCTGCAAAAAGGTAGAAGGATTGTGTGAGGTAGGACCTTTTCTGACCTGTTTGCTAATGTAGTCCATCATCAGTATGAACAACAGTGGGCTTAGAGCTGAACATTGATGCATACCCACTTCCACTGGGAACCCCTCTTTAAGACAAAACACTGTTCATACTGGAGTCATTTTACTTTGCACTAATTGTACCAATAATTCTGGAACTTCAAACCACTACAGGACTGCCCAAATCATCTTTCTTGGGACCTTGCCTTATGCTTCCACCAAATCTAGGAATGCCCAGATGGACATTTTCCTCATCTCTAGCTTCTTATAAACTATCTGTCTCACTGAAAATATTGGGTCAGTTGTGCTGCATCCTGATCTGAATCCAAACTGCTCATCTCCCACCTTACTTTCAACTACTATGCGTATTCATTTATCAGTCACTCTCTTCAGAACTTTCATGAAATGTGGCAGGAGTTTGATGTGTCTGTACTGCCCACAGCGATAAATGTCACCTTTGTTCTTGAACAGTGGCACTAGTATGCTAATTCATGAGTCATATGCGATATGCCTTTATCTCCACAGTGTGATGAGTACCCCCAGGAGCCATTTCTCCCCTGTCTTACCCAGCATCTTTATCATATCTGCTGTGACCTCATCTGAGCCCGCTGTTTTCCCTGAGTTCATTTTCCTTACTTCTGTTCTTACTTCTTTGGTGGGCTTCTCCTCCTCCTCTAATTGTAGGCAGTGTCTGGGGCAGTACAGCTTCTATAGGGCTTCCTTCATCAGGAAGCTGATGGAAGTACTCCTTCCATCTGCCTTTGATGTCCTGTGGACTGGAGAGCAGGTTGTTGCTGGTATCCCTTATGAAGGGTGTCTCTTCTCTCTTGCACTTTAATTAGCTTATTTGCCTAGCACTTCATCAGGCTTTTTGTAGCAATTGTTGTAGCACACATAAGTGCTATCAGCACTAGATGTTCTATAAGGAAACAGCTCCAGTATTAGTAATGATGACCATCCTTCCTGGCATGTCTAAAGGTCAGTTTCCTGTGCTTTCTCCTATTTACCTGGTGAACTTGGGCATTCTGAGGCAGTGTAGCAACTGCCTCATGTACACAGACAACCCTCTCCCCTTACCTCCCAACACTCATACTTGTGAGAGATGCACTTATATCTCCAAAGTGGAAGTCATGCACTCTCCAGCCAGGACCGGAATAGCTGATCAAGAGAAGGTCAACACCTGCACCAGACCACATGGAACACATAGCCCTCCAGAGCACCACCATCACAGCCCACACATAAAAACACAAACCACACACCCACCTTTGCAGAGGCTCTCAATAGAAATCTACCCAAACAGCAGAGACCTCCACGACAGAAACACACTTGACCACCACAACACAGCACAAACCACAAGACACATAGCTCACCTACACAGTGTGTCCCTCAACCTAAGCCCCTAAGGCAAAACAGCTTGCCCAATACAATAATCATAGGTAACTCAATAGTGAGACACACTGATGTCCCATTCACTAGGTTGAATAAGGAGAAGGTAACATTCAGCTATAATCTGGCACTTAACACATGTACTCAGGTCACTCCACAACAAGTACAAGTATGACTCTGTCACTGTCCATGTGGGTGTGAATAACTTGAGACGCACCTCACTGGACTACATGAAAAGAGACATGGTGGAGCTCTCGGATTATGTGGCCCAGGCAGGTATGACCCTAGCCCTGAGCAGCATCCTACCGTCAACCAGAATGATACCGCAGTACAAACAGAAAATGAGTGATTTTAACAATTGGATAAGTTTCTGGTGTCATTCTGAGGGGATCCAGTATCTGTCTGCTTGGGATGACATGATTGACAGACCTTGATGCTTTGCCAGAGATGGCCTGTATCTGTCACCCCTGGGTTTCTGGGTACCGGCTAAGGGTCTTGCCAGCCCTATAGTGCCTTTTTTAGGTGGTGTTCCAAAGACCAAATTACCACCGTAACAACTATGAATAAATGCAATCTTAGGGTCATGCTGCTCAATGCTAGAAGTCTAAATCTCAAGATGCACTCACTCGAAGCACTCCTCAAAATGGAGAACATTGACATTTGTGTTGTAACAGAGACCTGGTTTAAGCAGCAGAAAGTACCCCTGCACTAACAGACTATAACTCATTCCACACCTTTTTGCCCCAGAACACGGACTGAAGCTCCAAAGGTGCTGGTGTCTCCATATTCATAAAAGATATGCAAACCTCCAGAGTAGTAGCCCAGCATAATGCATCTGAGATGCTCCAGGTACAACTAACATTGGGTAAGATGGCAATTCAGGTCATAGCCTGCTATAGGTCCCCAACCATGTCCCAAGACTCTCACTCCACATTCCTAAGCACCCTGGAAACTATTAATATCCAACCCAGCACTCTCATACTAGGTGACTTCAACTACCTTTCCATCAACTGGGAAAACTACTCATGCACCAATGCACTGGCCCAACGCTTCCTGGAATTCAAGAATTCCAATGCCCTGGACCAGCTCAATCTTACCCCCACTAGAGGAAGCACCATCCTTGACCTGGTTATTTATTACTAACACAAGCAACCTTTGCTCTACACCAATAGTCAGTTTCTCCCTGGTCAGATCCAACCACAAACTAATCAGCATGAAAATCCACATCTAAAACCCACACCCCCCTGCAAAGGTATCCACCATGAAAAACATCTCCAAAGCTGATTTTGGACTCCTAAAAACAGAGGTGGCTAACTTCATGGCACTCATGCCAATGGAAAATAGATGCCTGACTGCCGAATCATACAACAATACACTGTACGAGCACGTACATAAATGCATGGAACTAGCCATACCCAACAGAACCAAGATGCTGTCCTCCAAAAAAAGGAAGCCAGTCTGGTGGTCCCATGCCATTAATGAACTCTACAACAGAAGGAAGAAACTGTTGCAGAAAAAGGTGAAGTCCCAAAACTGGAAAAATTCCCTTATCAGCCTCAACAAAAAGTTAACTCCCCAAGTGATGCACACATCCTACAGAAAGGCCTCACTGAGACCAATGACAGGTGTCGAAACCATGGCCTTAAGCTTAATACCAAAAAATGCTTCATCATCCCCTTTGGGAAAAACTCAGCTCCCACTAATTATCACATCAATGGGAGCCCACTGAACACTGAAGGGGTTATAAGAAATCTGGGGACACAGGTTGACAACAACCTCTCCTTCGACCACCACATTGCCGCTGTGGTCAGAAAGTCCTTCTATGTGGCACATCTCTTTACCAGGGGTTTTGCATCCAGGAAGAAAGAGGTTATCATTTCTTACTACTCTTCCCTCATTAGACCAATCATAGATTATAATGCCCCATTTGGCATATACCTCACTAGACACCTGCAACAGTTGGAGAGGCCACAAAAGTACCTCATGAAGAGAATCCTAGGCCTTAAACTCTAGCTATTCTCTGTCTCATATTGTCCACCAAGAGGTGATCTCTGCTTGACTTACAAAGCCATGTTTGACCCAGCTCTGTTAGAAATGCTACATCTAAAGAAATCCCAATCCCTCTGCACCACACGCTCCAGAGACCTCAACCTCATTACCACAATCAACAGAACATGCTGGAGGGACAGGTTCATAACCCAGAGACTGCCCATGCGCTGGAATAGACTTCCCATACATGTCAAGCAGAACACCTCACTGGCCCTGTTCAAGAGAAATCTTGATGAGTGGATGGGAAATAGAAACTTCACCCTGGGGATCACTCCAGTGGCTCTATTTGATAAAGGCACTTGGAACTAACATCGGGCAGCACAATACCAGGGCACTTCTATGGGCTAGGCTTGTAAAGGCTCCAGGTCCATTAGCCTAACACACACCTATGAACCTATGAACTATCTTTTTTACCTTTCTGTCTTTGGCTTGTAACCTGATATAGTTTCTTTATGCTATCTACTGAGTCACTTCAAAAGCTGGTAGATCTCTGATGCCTTGTTCTGCTATCATGATTCCTTTATTAGCCTCTGTTAGCCAACCAGTATTCCTTCATAGCTCGATCTGTCTTTTCTCTCTCCCATTTTTTCCTGCACTCCTTCTTTTTTTTGATGACTTCCCGGACTTCTGCATTCCACCACCAGCTTTCCTTATATATCTTATTTCTATACCTGGCTTGGCCACATATTTGCTCTCTAGTCCACATACAAACTGTTCTGTGGTGCTTCAACTCCGAGGTGTTCGAGCCCGGAGTAATTTTTTGAGCTGTTGTGTTTTCTCTCTAGTCAACTTCAAAGTCATCAGCCTGGTCTTTGTTGACCTTAAAGCCTTCTCTGACCACTGTTCACAGCTGATTGTGGCAACCAGTGGTTTATGCTGTGAGCTGACTGTTTCCATGGGGATGACATTGCAGTCATTGATTCTACCCCAGTGTCCGTTCCTTACTGGGAGAAAGTCCACTTGAGTTGTATGTTGGCTACTCTTATATTAAATCTTGTCATTGTCTCTCTTTCTGAACCATGTATTGGCTACTGTCAAGCCATTTCCCAGACAGAAGTCTAGAATGGCCTATCCTTTATTATTATTTATGTTGCTCCATCTATGTGGATCGAGGCAGTCCTCATACCCTGCTCGGTCCAGTTGCCCCCCCATGTGGACCCAGGCAATCCTCATATCCTGTTCTGTTTGTCCTAGTATGTGCATTCAGGTCACCCCTTATCACCACCAATTCATGTTGTCTTGCTTTAGCTATTAGGCCCTGCAACTGCTGTCTGAATGCATTCTTTTCTTCACCATCACAACTCTGCTGTGGGTCATAGGCTGTGATTATGAATACTGTCCATCATTAGGCTGGAGTCCGATTGCCATGAGTCGGTTACTAATTCTGATATCATCCCTCATGGCCTTCTGAAGCCTCCCTCTTCACAATTCCCACACCATTTCTAGCTTGTCCTCCTCCTCCTCCTGAGTAGTAGACTCTGGATCTCAAGCCAAGTGGCTTTGCTGCACTGCTCTTCCATCTTGTCTCCTGGATACATACGATATCCAGCCTCCTTCATACCATAATGTCATCCACTTCCAAGCTCTTCCTGTCGGTGAACCTCCATTTAGTGTAGCAATTCTTAGTTCATGTTTGGCAGATTTATTGGTTTTATGTCCAGCTTTCACTCAACAGAGCTGTCCCAGGTAACCTAAGCTGAGCAAACTGGACACTGTCTGACCAGTAGCTTATTGACCCAAGGGCTTTATGGTGGGCACACACTAGCCAATAAGGGTGTACGCATCCCTCCCACTGCTGGCATGGGTCCCTGGCATAGGTCTGAGTAGGCTGGGTCCTCAACCCACTTATCATCAGCAAATGCTTATCTCAATTTGGCAACATTAGTCAACATGATCGAATCACCAAGAACTATATTTTACACCATTGAGTGGCTAGCCCTGTCACAGCATGCAATCAGTGATCCAGGTTCTCCTATTGTACATCATAGTATATGTCTGAAACGGTTAGTCAATACAATTCTTCCCCCTACAGGCCACCATGTAGAGTCTATGCTGCTGCCCACAGCTCCATTCTCAGCATGTTATTCACAGGTGAGAGGAACCCTACAGAAACACAGAGAAAACATGCAAATTCCAAACAGGCACTGGCCGGAGGTTAGGACTGAATTTTGTATTTTGCGCATAGGAGGCAAAGACCTTAACCATTATGCCAACTGGTACATAAGTTAGATTACAAAAAAATTTATGTTCCTCAAATAAGCCCTACTATTCAGACCTCTAGTTCAAATCAAAAACAATAAATGAAAAGTGAGTAGTAAAATGAAATATGCACACAAACCAATTTTATTTATTTATTTGTTTGCATTTGTTAACCAGCCAGTGCCTGAGTTGGCTAGCTGGCACATTTTCAGCAGAGTCCCAGGGAGATAAGCTCCAAAACAATTAGTTAACAGAACAAAGAAAAATATTGATATAAATGGATAAGATAAAAAAATATACAATGATGCCAGTGTAGTAACTTGAGTGTCTGCGTGATAGTGAGAATCCTTGCTCCAGATAGGCAACTAACCGTTATCTTCTCCTTTTCTATCTTGGTGAGCGTGACATATCTGTGTCACACAATGGACTCCCCAATGACAAGTGTATTAGGTAAAGTGTATGCTTGCCTTATGGGCTTTGCTCTTGGGGGACCATTGGGTGTAGGCTTATGTGAAATGTTTGGTGTTGCTTTTGATGTGTGCTTTAGTGATTGCTGAGGAACAGTGTTACCATTAGGTTACTTTGGAAGTCTTTGAGATTTGTGAAGGTTTTCTTAAGCATCTCAACATAAGATCATCTGTGTATGGGGTGAACCGAATGTGTGAGGGATGCAGTGTGAATATTTCTGACAACCTCATTTGTATGCAAGATTTTTGCCTCCAAGGAAGTTGTGTATTTGCATCTCTCACATGCTATGTTATTTTCTTTAATGATTAATTGGTTGTTTGAGAACATGAGACAATTGCTACATTGCTTTAGGATGCCCAAATCTACCAAGCTGGCCACAGAGACATTTGGAAATTTCATGTTCATGTTGTCAGGTACTGTATTAAGGTGGGGTGTTTAGAATTAAGTATTGGGTTTTAACAGGCATCTCCTAGGGTAGTTTCTGGGGTTGAAGGCAAGATGTTATATAGTGATAGGAAATGGTAGTGCTATTAGATGCACAAGCTAGCTGTTCTAAGCTTCTTTCCATACAATGCCATGCTGTTAAAAGGTTTCATACTTAACCCTAACTTTATAGGGAAATTTTATTGTCTAGGGGTTTGCTACTATACATGGCATTGCTAACTGCCGCTGCTCAGTGGGCAGCTCTGCACATACTTACCTGATTTAGAGCAGATAAAAAGCTTGACAATTGACTATTATACCCTCTTGCCAATAAACAACTGTACTTTGAGCTTCCTGGAGTGCTCCCCAACTCAGAGAGACCAGGTAAACACCTTCTGCCACAAGATGGATGATCCTGGAATTTCTTAATGTAAACACACAGCAAAAGCAGCTCTCAAGTACAGATTAAACAATAAACAGCTACCAAACAGTTATGCCACTGGCTAATTCACCCTTCTGCAAGATGATTTGGAAATACATAGAATAAGAAACGGTAACAAATTGAGAAATTGCTATTTTTGACACAAAATAAAATAAGTGCTTTAAAAATACTCAAAAACAGTACTGATCACCGTATAAAGAAAATGCAGTAAATCATGAAAGCATTCTTATCTTAGCTTGGATGGCTCTGGATACAGGTGAAAAGCTTGAAAAGAACTGCAGGGTTCTCTGTAAGTGAACAAAGCTGTCTTGCAAACTTGTCTGATTTATGGTAAAGAAAAAAGCTTGAAAACTGATTTTATGCCCTCTAGCCAATAAACAACCAAAATTTTAGCTCCCTGGAGTGCTTCCCAACTCAGAACAACCAGGTTAACACCTTCACAAGATGGATAAGATGGATAATCCTGCAATTTGTTAACGTAATAGCATAGCAAAAGCAGCTCTCATGTGCAGATTAAACAACAAACAACTACTAAACAAGTAAGTCCCTGGCTAATTCGTCCTTCTGCAAGGTGATTTGGAGGTACACAGAACTAGAAAAGCCAACGAGAACCAGAAAAGCCAAAAAATATATAATGGATCGATAAAGTAAATAACCCCAATAATAAATAAATAAATAAATTCAATAATTTCAAATGAAATAAATATAGAAACTTTACATCATGTTTGCTTTCTTCTTAAGTATATATAATTAATAATAATGGCATCATGGATGGCTGGGAAAATGTTAGCACATAACATCATTTGCCACCATAGTTCATTGCATTCCAAATGGTTCTTCCAGTTACCCATAAGGAAACCTACACTGATTTTCCTGAATAACTGTAAAAAGAAACATTTTTAAACACTTTTACTGAATTATTACCTGTGATATAGGCAAACTTACATTTATATACAAGTAATCAAACTACAGTAGAAATTTCACATTTACAAAATGTTAATTCACACCTATTGTTAAATATCATATAAACTAAGCAACATTACATAAATTATTAAATTCCTGACTTCTCTTAAACCACCTTCATCCTTCAAAAACATTTTTCTGCATGTGGTGTTTTCACAATTTACATTTTTTGTGCAATTTACTTCTACACTTTCCCCAAAGATCCCACTTCCTGTTCTTTTACCTCTGTTGCAATATTCCCTACTTCAGTTATATTTGGTTTAGATTCTGATTTCCATTTTCTAGCAATTGCTTTTCTTGGTAGCCACCAGAATTAAACTTATCAAGGCATTACTATGTCTAAGAAATTCTGACCCTGTATTCCAGCTCAAAAAAAATAATCTGTTCCGTAGTTACACTCATTTGCTCACCTAGTATTCCTGACAGAGTACTTTGCAGGGAATTTTTAGTCTGCCAACTCATTACAGTCCCAAAACATGTGTTCCAGTTGCATCTTTCTTCCTCATCACACCTCCAACATTTGCCATCTACTTGTAAAAAGAAACCTACTGAACCCATGCAAAACAAAGCATGTTTAGTCATGGCATTCTTGGTGTTACTCACCCTAACAGTGTAATCATATTCATATATATGCTCCCTAAAGGTTTTTTGGTCTTACCAATGTAGAATGCTTCATAACTAGGCAGTTTGCTATATAAACTATAACTCTAATTCTACAGTTGACTCTGGGGAGGTTCCTAAACTGTTTAATTTTATTAAAAATTCTTTACTATTATTAGTATCAATAAAAGGGTATTGTTTACAATTAAGATATTTTATAGCACTTCCATTCCAATCTATTCTTGATATTACTGCCCCTCTTGAAAGTATGAAGAGGACGATTTCCCGCAAAATCCTTTATATGATCAAAATGGGTAAAGGTACTCCAGTGGGTGTCGAAAATTCCTTGATAAAAAAGCACTCTATTGGAATAAGTTATGACAAAATTCTGCTGAGGTGCATTATCCATGACAGTCTGAAGCTTTACTATTCTGCCTTTCAAGAATGAAATAAATTTGTCAGTTCTACTAAGACAAATTTCCTTGTTCTTGCCCTCTAACATGTCAGGCAGATATCCTATCTCATGAAATAATCTAATCAGGTAGTCCAATTGGTTGCTAAAATCACAATCTTTAGAGACTAGTGTGGTTACTCACACAATCTGCCCTTTAACTAAACTCACCTTTTGTTTATAGGGATGACAACTGTGAAAATTGTGGTAGCTGTTAGAAGAAATGTCTTTTCTGTATATATTTAAAGAAAAACATTTTCTAATCTGGTTTTTATATATTCTGACTTCTAAAAATGTATGTTGTAACCTGAGCTGATGTGTGCGAACTCTAGAAATTCACAGCTATCATCTAAAAATTAAACAAATTTGGCTAACATTATTCAAGTAGCACTCCATAGAATAAAGATGTCACCCAAATACCTCAGATAAACATGCCATACCTTAACAAATTTTGATGGAAAAACCACATGAAGCTCCCAGTAGAAAAGAACTAAATTAACATATACTGGGAAACATGAGGTTCCTATAACAATTCCCCTCATTTCTTGATAAAATTTACCTTCAAAGGTTACAAAGTTGCTATTAAGTTCAGATTGCAAGACATTCCTAGTCAAACCAATGTCTGAGTTACTGTATGATATCAAATTCATTAAACTTGACTAATGAACCTATACCTATGGCACTTGGGATAACAAAGAAAAGGTGAGAGGGAGAGGATGACAGCAATTGCAATGGAAAAGATAGTAGACAATGCAGACCACACAGACACTGTAAATATTGCGTGCATTAATAATTTCAAAATACTCAGTTGCGCTAGTTTGAGGTCACAGTTATTTATCACAAACTGTTAGAAAAAGAGTTTACCTTTGTCCCTGCAGGGAGATTTGACATAGTGGGGACGTTACTTGATTTAAAACTATTTGTATGAAAAATCAGTTTGGATTTGCTCTTTCTTGATCATGGGAGTGGGTTTCAAAATGAGTCCCTCTCTAGGAAGACCATGTACAGCCCTACCTCACTGAATCCAGTGTTATCTTTGTTTGAAAAACAATGTGAGAACAGCTTGGGGAGGCTGCATGCTAATCAAGAAAACCATACTTTTTTGATAATTTATCCTTCAGAGAATGATCTTTTTTGCTTGACCTATTGGAGGACAAGTCCTTATGTATTAAGAAACTAGATAAGGGTGGTGGTGTGGTGTCAATGTCACATTTTGTTATTTAGATGTTTGAGGTTTTATTTAATGAATACAGAAGTAATGCTGTTTCGTTAAATGGGATCAGTGTTCATTATTATAAAATTGAAGCCTGGTTGGAGGATTTACTTTTGGAGTAAAAAATGAATATAAATTGGACACCTATTTGAAAGTTGATAAACCTAAAGTTCCAGTGATATCTGGCATTGTGAAGGTGCACAAAGCACTCACAACTCAACATTAAGACCTATAGTATCAGCACAATGTTCATAAACTGAACCACTTGCCAGATTGTGGGTTGTATGTTGAAAGACTACCTGGTTAAGTTTCTCCACATTTTGAAAGATTCTTAGCATTTTTCTTTATTAATTATGGATGCTAAGTACTCAGAAAATGTGATTTTTGTCACCATGGATACTAAGGATTGTTTCTCAGTTATCCCAAGTGCAATAGATATTTGTCTCCACAATATTTAGGAAGGCCTTCTGTTTTAATCATCTAATTTCCAAAGACTTCTCCTATCCAT
Source organism: Protopterus annectens (assembly GCF_019279795.1). NCBI lineage: Eukaryota > Metazoa > Chordata > Ceratodontiformes > Protopteridae > Protopterus > Protopterus annectens. Next base: position 139,731,567 of record NC_056735.1, read on the forward strand.
CCAAAGAAGTCTTAACATCTCTTTATTCATATCTCATTGACCAAATATTTACAAAAAAGCTCCTTTTGGCATGCATTTGTCTAAACATATCACTTAACGTGAGAGACTTCAGAGGTCCAAAATTAAAATGATATGTGGCTACAAATACCAGAAATATCCAGACAGACTGGTAGCTCTCTCTCCCTTTCTCTGTAGGTTCATAGGTTGATAGGTACATAGGAGGTTAATAAGCTAATGGTCCTGGGGCCTTTACAAGCCTACCCATGTAAAAACCTGAATATCCTTATTGACCAAATTTAAACAGTAATTGTTATCAGACCAATACTGTGATAAGCACAAACTGCCCCTGCCATTTAGGGACGTAGTTGCCACCCCTGGGATGAATTTACGGTCACCCATCCAGTCGTAAAGATTGTGCTTGAATAGGGTCATAAAGAAGCTCTGCTTCACATGGACTGGGAGCTTATGCCGGAGGAGTGGTAATCGATGGGAGATATAGCTGTCTCTCCAGCATGTTCAATTGATGTCACAGGTTAGGTTAAGATCTCTGGAATGAGTTATTTGTGTCGTATTTGATTTGCGGATATGCAGCAATTCCATTAGGGTAGGGTCCAAGACTGCTCTGTAGGCCAGGCACAGGTCACCTCTCAGTAGCCTGTATGACACAGAGTACAGTGGACAGGGCTTTTATTCTTTCCATGGATGTCATGTTTTGAAGGCCTTGGATTCTCTTGTTAAGAAAACTCTGTGGTCTCTCCAGTCGCTGCAGTTGTCTGGTGAGGTATATACAGAAGGGAACATTGTACTCAATTAGTTTCATGTAGACTCCTTGAGGGGGAATCTGTGTCAACCCTTACAGCCATGAGAGATATCTAGCACTCTTTTGATTCCTTCAGAGAACAAATAGTTCCTGAAATACCAGGTTAAATGAACTAAACCTTCATCAACAGTTATAAAAGACTAATTTTCATGATAGATTTATATCCCAATGTATTTGGCACTTCAGGAACAAATTTCTATTACATATCAAGCAGATTAGCACCCTTGTCACCTTTAAGGTAAATCTAGATAATTAGATGGACAGCCTCAGATTCTCCCTGGGCTATCTTGTATAGCTCTCCTTGAAACTGGAGGAAACTTTTGAAAATGGCTTATTAACCTGGCTTGTAATAATTTACAGAATGATTACCTAGCACTTACCTATGAAATTATAACCAACATAGTAAAACATAGCTATGGCAAAAAGTCAACATTCTCTGTTGCTACATTCCTCCAGAAAATAACTCTCCCATAATAGAGGAAATCTTACAGTGGACAAAAGATAACCTACCATAAGAAACTATCCTACTAGGTGACCTAAATACTGACTGGACAACCTGTAACTCCAATAACCCCACTAAACACCTTAATCTCTATGGGTTCACTCAACTCATTCAAGAACCCACTAGAACAGATAAAAGATCACAAAAAGAATCCATACTGGATTGGGCACTGGTCAATTACCCCAGACAAAACTGCCAGACAGGTTGCCTACCAGATGGTCTCAGTGACCACCTCCCCACATTTATGCCATGCAAACGCACTAACTTACCCAAGCCCTTAGTTTATAGACTAATATGAGATATTCGCAACCTCAACCCTTATGATATCAGCACTGTTCTAAGCCATTTTAACTGGAAACCACTTCAAACCCTTGGATTAGACCAGGCAGTTGACTATTTTAATATTAATTTTCTCAACATCCTTAACAGACTCACCCCTACTAGGAAAGTTAGAGTGAAAGCCAACTATGCTGCATGGCTAAGTAGAGACACTAGAGCCCTACTAAAATGCAGAGATAAAGCTTGGAAAAATCTGGAAAAAGGAAAACACGTCCTGCTCCAAAAAAAATAACAACAGCTTAGAAATCAGGTCAAGGAACAAATCAAACAGGATAAACAGAACTACTCCCTAGGGGCCCAAAGCAAATACTCAAAAAATCCACAAAACTTCTAGCAGTCTATCAACTCCTTACTAAAACCAGGCAAAACCACTACTCCAGCCCCAAAGTCCACCAACAATACCATGGACATAACCACTCAATTTAATCATCACTTTACAGAATACATCCAGGCATTATCCAGCCAATTATCCAAAAATAGCCCTTCATGCATCCCAACCCATCTTCCAGAAAGCATTCCATCCTTTACTCTATCATCAGTCACCACCTCTACAATTAAAAAGCTCCTTCTAATACTGAAACCCACCACCCTTGCAGCTCATAACTTATCTGCTAACTTCCTAAAAATGGCGGCTGAATCTATTTCTTACTCTGTCTCCATCCTTATCAACCACTGCGTACAGGAAACCTATATTCCCAACCTCTGGAAAGTCTCATATATCATTCCTCTTCATAAAGGCGGGAACTCTTATGATTTTTCAAATTACCGACCCATCACCATTCTATCCCCCCTATCTAAACTTCTAGAGAAGTGTATCCACTTACAAGTTATTACATTCCTGAACACACATCAACTCCTGTCCACCACACAACATGGCTTCCACCCACATCATAGCACAACCACTGCTCTTCTCTCTTTCACTAATCTAGTCAACCAACACAGGAACAACAATAACTTTACAGCTGCCATTTTTTTGGATCTCTCCAAAGCATTTGACATGGTCTCACACACCATTCTGCTAGATTCTCTAGCCTTGCTATCCTTTGCCTCAACTACCATAGCCTGGTTTAGAAACTACCTATTTGACAGGCAACAATCTGTCTAATGGCAAGGTGTACTGTCCCCTAAACTTCCTACCACCATAGGTGCCCCACAAGGCTCAGTACTGGGCCCACTTCTCTTTTCTGTCTTTGCCAATAACCTACATAGCTCAACCCAGCATGCTAAACTTATTCAATATACAGATGATTCAAATTTAATCTGGACAGCCCCATCTCAAGCCATTCTGCAACAACTCACCCAGGAAACCTTTAACTCTGTAGAAAAATGGATTTCTGATATCCAACTCATCCTAAACCACAATAAGGCTAAATTACTACTATTTACCCCTAACAAATAAAAAATTGCTCCCCTCTCCTTCACCATCACCTCTGAAAATGGCACTACCATTTCCACTTCTGACCATACCAAACTACTCGGCATTGAATTGATAATAATCTTCACTTCAATGTCCACATCTCACAAACCATTAAAAAGGTTCACAAAAAAATGGGCACATTATATAGGCTCAAAAACTTTCTTCCAGACCAAGCAAGATTCATCCTAGCCCAGACTCACCTATTGTCCACACTAATGTATGCAGCACCAATTTTCATCCACATCAGCAAAACAGATCTAGACAAACTAGAATCATGTTACAAAAAGATCGCCAAGTTTGCTAAAAACACCACCTTCAGAACACTTCACTGTGTTGCTCTAAGGGGCATAAATTGGCTAGAACTACCTCAGCTTCTTAATTACCACCAGCTAGTTGCTGTCTACAGTATTCTTAAATACCCTGATAAAGCCCCATCACTAACCCAACTACTTAACCAATACACAGCAAATCGCCCTCTCCGATCTAATGACAGATCTCTTCTCTGTATCACTAGAGCAAACAATACTGCAGGAAAAGGGTTATAGTTCCACGCCATTGCTAGAAACTTGAATTGTCTTCCACCTTTGCTGACCTCTGCCTCCACCACCTCGCACTTCAAAATCACATCTGATGAATACCTGGCTATGTCCTTGAATTACTTAAACTTAAGCTTGCCTACCTTTTCCTCCTCATATCCATTCACCAATACCAAGTTAGTCACTGTAATCCTCTATGGGACTAAAACCCTAACAGCCATCCGTTCACCATTACCATGTTAGTCACTGTAATCCTCTATGGGACTAAAACCCTAACAGCCATCCATTCACCAATTCCAAGTTAGTCACTGTAATCCTCTATGGGACTAAAACCCTACCAGCCATCCATTCACCAATACCAAGTTAGTCACTGTAATCCTCTATGGGACTAAAACCCTAACAGCCATCCATTCAATACCAAGTTAGTCACTGTAATCCTCTATGGGACTAAAACCCTAACAACCATCCATTCACCAATACCAAGTTAGTCACTGTAATCCTCTATAGGACTAAAATTCCTAACAGCCATTAGCTGAGTCTGTAAGTAGCTCCTAATCCCTGCTGTTTGTAACTTCTCTGAGTGCTGACTCTTCATATCCATTCACCAATACCAAGTTTGTCACTGTAATCCTCTATGGGACTAAAACTCTAACAGCCATCCATTCACCAATACCAAGTTAGTCACTGTAATCCTCTATGGGACCAAAACTCTAACAGCCATCCATTCACCAATACCAAGTTAGTCACTGTAATCCTCTATGGGACCAAAACTCTAACAGCCATCCATTCACCAATACCAAGTTAGCCACTGTAATCCTCTATGGGACTAAAATCCTAACAGCCATCCATTCACCAATACCAAGTTAATCACTGTAATCCTCTATGGGACTAAAACCCTAACAGCCATATATTCACCAATACCAAGTTAGTCAATGTAATCCTCTATGGGACCAAAACTCTAACAGCCATCCATTCACCAATATCAGGTTAGTCACTGTAATCCTCTGTGGGATTAAAACCCTAACAGCCATCCATTCACCAATACCAAGTTAGTCACTGTAATCCTCTATGGGACCAAAACTCTAACAGCCATCCATTCACCAATATCAGGTTAGTCACTGTAATCCTCTGTGGGACTAAAACCCTAACAGCAATCCATTCACCAATACCAAGTTAGTCACTGTAATCCTCTATGAGACTAAAACTCTAACAGCCATTAGCCAAGCCTGTAAGTAGCTCCTAATTCCTACTGTTTTGTAACTTCTCTGACTGCTGAGAAGTGCCTTGTCTGCTTGCATTTTTAATGTGAATATATAATGTACATGTTTGTTGTACTACTCTGTATAAAAATATTTCTCTCTTGTTTAATTTGTACTACTCTGCATAAAAATATTTTTCTTTTGCTTAACAATGTGGAGATTTTCTCCCCGGACCTCCGCTGTAAATGGACGTAGTCCAGTCGTAATTTCCCGCTTAACAAATGTAAAATAAAATAAATAAATAAAATAAATAAATGTAAATTACATAGGAAAATATTTGTTTATCAAGGTCTACTGATACAATTACAGAAATACTGGTTGTATGTCACAACAGATCTCCCTTGGGTAAATGCTGATACTTGCAGTTCTCTCAATAATAAAGTAAACAGCACTTTTTCATTAATCCTCTGTGCAAGAATGAAAGCTAATTGGTCTATAATTTATGAATCTGCTTGAGGTCACCTTTCCCTTAAAAACTGGCCTGATGCAATATCATTTCCAGTCCACTGGAATTTCACAATCATTAATGCAGTTTTCAAATCTCGATTTTAAAAGTATTATATATCACTTCTTTTTACTTTTTTGAGATCCTCATTTGAGTCCTTTTTGGCACTGCAGCTTACCGTATATATACTTCTGTTAATAAATCAGCTTACCTTATATATACTTCTGTTAATAAATCAGCTTACCCTATATATACTTCTGTTAATAAATCAGCTTACCCCGTATATACTTCTATTAATAAATCAGATTACCCTATATATACTTCTGTTAATAAATCAGCTTACCGTATATATACTTCTGTTAATAAATCAGCTTACCCTATATATACTTCTGTTAATAAATCAGCTTACCCTATATATACTTCTGTTAATAAATCAGCTTACCGTACATATACTTATGTTAATAAATAAGCTTACCGTATATATACTTCTGTTAATAAATCAGCTTACCATATATATACTTCTGTTAATAAATCAGCTTACCCTGTATATACTTCTGTTAATAAATCAGCTTACCATATATATACTTCTGTTAATAAATCAGCTTACCGTATATAGGTTCATAGGTTTATACTAGGCTAACTGCCCTAGGGCATTTATAAGCCTAGCCCAAAGTTATGTGGCTTACGCCGCCCCTTATGTTAGAAATACTGTGCCCATTAGTTTGTTGTGCCTCTGTCCAGTAGTGACACAGAGATGATTCCCGGGGTAAACCTATGATCTCCCATCCACCGGTCAAGATTTCTCTTGAACAGAGCCAGCGACGTGGTCTGCCTCACATGGACCGGGATTTTATTCCACAGCATGGGGAGTCTCTGGGTGATAAATCTATCCCTCCAGCACGTCCTATTTATATCCGTGCTAAGGTATAAGTCTCTTGCTCTAGTGGTTTTGGTGGATTTGGATTTTTTGAGGTGGAGCATGTCCATTAATTCCGGGTTGGTCATGGCCTTGTATGTCAGGCACAGGTCACCTCTGAGCAGACGGTATGCAACTGAATAGAGTTGGAGTTTCTTCAGTCTGGCAGCATATGACAGGTTTTGGAGTCCCTTTATCCTTTTGGTGAGGAACTTTTGGGGTCTCTCCAATTGCTGCAGGTGTCGGGTGAGATACATCCCGAATGGGGCATTGTACTCGATCATTGGTCTGATAAGTGAAGAGTACAGGGGAACAATGACCTCACTTGATCTGGATGTAAATCCCTTCATGATCAGGTGGGCAATGTAGAAGGTCTTTCGAACCACTTTAGCAACGTGAGCGTCAAACGAGAGGCCACTGTCAACCTGGGTCCCCAGGTCCCTGATAACCTCTTCTGTGCTTAGTGGGTTGCCACCTATATGGTAGCTTGGGGTTACCTTGTTTTTCCCGAAGGGTATGACTATACACTTTTGCATTTAACTTCAGGCCATGGCTCTGGCACCAGCTATCAGTTTCCGTGAGACCCCTCTGAAGGATGTCTGTGTCCGATGTACTATCCACTATAGCACCCAGTTTGCAGTCATCCGCAAACTTTGTCAGCCATAGTCCTCCTATGTTTGCCTGTACTTCTGAGAAGTAGATGCCGAACAATAGGGGGCCAAGGACTGAGCCCTGAGGGACTCCACTTGTAACCGGCTTGGAGTCTGACATGGCTCCAGCAACTCTAACCCTGTGGGTTCTGTCCTTTAGCCAGTTTGCAACCCATCTTGTGACATATGGGTTTACATTTAAGCTGGTAAGTTTCTCTATAATACCCGAGTGGGGTATTGTGTCGAAAGCTTTGCAAGGTCAAGGTAGGCTGTATGGACTGCCTTTCCCTCATCAATGGCCTTGGTGACTGTTTCGAAGAAGTCGACCAAGTTCAAAAGGCAAGATCTGCCCTTGACAAAGCCAAACTGGGTTGGGTCCAAGGTCTGCAAGTCCCCTATGTCCTTGTTTATGAGTTCCATTATGATCCTCTCCATAGCTTTGCAGACCAGGCTTGTTAAGCTTATGGGGCGGTAATTACCAGGGTCCATAGAGGCTCCGCCTTTGTGGAGTGGGACCACAGTTGCCGTACGCCACTCCTTGGGCACATATCCTGTGGTGAGGCTAAGATTAAACAGCTGCCTTATGTGCGGGTTTAGTTCTTCATTGAGTTCATGTAGCACACAGCCGGGGACCCCATCCGGTCCCATTGATGCTGTGTTTTTAGCTTTAGAGAGAGCAGCTTTCACCTGTGCATTTGAGATGTCTGGGAGGCTACTCTCAGTTGGGATAGTTATCTCTCCTTTTGGGCGGAGAGGGGGGTGAAGTTTGCGCTGAACCTGTCTGCCAATATGTTGGCAATGTCTGTGGGTTCAGTGATTTTTGTATCATTTTGGACTAATTCTGAGCATATCTGGGAGTTTCCACCCAGGTTTCTGACATAGCTGAAGAAGGCCTTATGATTGTCTTTTGAATCTATGGCAATTTTTCTCTCAAAGTTGGCCTTGGATGATTTTATGAGGGATCGTAGTTTCTTGCTAGTGCTGATCAAAGATGCCTTCCCTTTTTGGGATTTTGCTCTATCATGTAATAGCTTTCTCCTCTTATTGTAAAGTTTGTTTATGGCTGGGGTCCACCAGACTGGACGTTTGCCCTTCGTGGAAAGAGTCTTGGTTTTATTTGGGATTGCCTGATCCATGCAGTCCTGAAGGTGTTCATAGAAGGCATTTGTAAGGGCTTCTGCAGCTTGGGTTGTGGTTTCCATTGGCTCGGGGGCCTTGAAGGATACCACACCTGTCTTGAGTAGTGTGAAGTTTGCTTTAGAGAAGTTCTTCACTGTGGTCATTTGTTTGGGGTGGGGGGATGTGGATTTCTAGTGAGATTAGTTTATGATCTGATCTCACCAATGAGGGATATACTTCGGTGTGGAGCATTTTGTCCCCATGTTCGTGATGATGAGATCTAGTATATTTTCTCCTCTTGTGGGGACGGTAACTAGTTGTTCCATGGCATTTGAATTTATGAACTCCAGGAACCTTTGGGCTAGAAAGTTTGGGCTTGAGTAATGTTCCCAGTCTATATTCGGGTAGTTGAAGTCACTCAATATGATGGTGTTTGGTGATACATTTATACCCTCCAGTGTCTTCAGGAAGGCTGTGTGGGTTTCCTGAGTTTGAGAGGGTGGCCTGTAGCATGCTACAAATTGTAGAGCAGTTTTGCCTATGGTTAATTGCACCTGGATGGTTTCCGATGCTTCGTGCGTAGCCACCAACCTGGAGGTGTGGGTATCCTTGATGAATATGGATACACCCCCTCCTTTTGTGGTGTGGTCCGGGTTTTGGGGCCGGAACGCATGATATGAGATGAAACCTGATAGTGCTGGGGTGCTCTCACGAGCCTTGAACCAGGTTTCAGTCACAGCACAGACATCGATGTTCTCCATACTGAGAAGAGCCTCGAGTGCATGCATTTTGAGATTTAGACTTCTGGCATTGAGCAGCATTACCCTTAGTTTCTTCACGTTTTTGTTTTCTAGGGTAGTAGGTTTAAAATTTGAGCCTTGCCTAAAAAAGGCACTATGGGGGTGGCAAGAGCCTTAGCCAATATCCGTAATCCCAGGGGTGACAGGTGCAAGCCGTCCCTTGCGAATAAAGCGTGGCTTGTCGAGCATGTCATCCCAGGCAGACAGGCACTGGATCCCCTTTGAATGACACCAGAAATTAAGCCAATTGTTAAAGCTGATCATCTTGTCACTATATTGTGGCATCATTCTTGGTGAAGGAAGGATACTGCTCAGGGTCAGGGTCATACCTGCCTGGGCTACATAATCAGAGAGCTCCTCTATGTCTCTTTTCATGTAGTCCAGGGAGGTACATCTCAGGTCGTTCACACCAGCATGGACAATGACTGTGTCATACTTGTACTTGCCATGGAGTGACCTGAGTGCTTGTGTTATGTGGCGGATTTTAGCGCCCAATAGGCAGCTTACCGTGATCTTCTCCTTGTTCAGCCTGGTGAGTGGGACGTCAGTGTGTCTGACTATGGAGTCACCTATGACAAGTATGTTTGGTGTTGTATTTGGCCTTAAGGGCAGTGACTGCTTTGCACACTGATTTTGTTGTTTATGTGTTGTTTGTGTGGTGTATTGAGTTTGCAGTTGCTTGGGTGTCTGCTTTGGAGGCCTCTGCTGTTTAGGTAAATTTTTACTCAGAGCCTCCGAGTATGTCTTAGTGTGTTTATGTGTTTGATTCAGTGGTGTGGTTGAGTTATGTGAGACTGGTATTGTGGTGTGTGTAGTTGCCTTCTCCTCCTGCCTGGTCTTGCCAGTCCTGAGTTGAAAGAGCTCAGCCTCCAGTTTGGCTAAATAGCTGCATCTCTCAAGTGTTAGTGTTACGTGGGAGGAGGAGAGGGTTGTCCATGTACATGAGGCAATTGTAACATTGTCTCAGAATTCCCAGATTCACCAACTGGGCAGGAGAGGACGCCAGCATCTGACCCTTGACATGCTAGAAAGATTTATGAGTTGGTATGAGACAGAAAAGTAGTGGGCTTAGCAGGAAGTGGGCACTCCTGGGGGTTTTGCTAGTGAGAGATTTGTATAATATAGGAGTGCTTGACCTGCAAAGAGAATGCTTATAAGACAAGGGATATGCTTATAAGACAAGTGCTGAGCTTTTTGAGAAGAAAAAGCTATTTGGAACAAGTGCTGCACTTTTTCGTGAAGGTGTAAACTGTTTAGGTTCCTAACAGAGCAGTTCTAAGGGAAAAATTGAAGAACAGACTTTCTGGAGCCAGAAAGAGTTTAACCTTGTTTAACCGGCGCTGCCCGATGCTGCTCTAGTGGCAACTCTAAATCGCGCTAAAGCACGTTAAAGCGTGCTTGATAGCAGGGGCTGGAAAGAAGCAGGAATAGACCCAAAACGGACAATAAAACTACAGTTTCAAGTCAGTAACCACCTCTACGGGGGGCAGGGAAGCTGCTCAATGTTATTCACTGCCACTGATCAACAGAGAGACTTTCCTTTAGCCCAAGCAAAAATGGCCTCACAGAAAATAGTTCAGGAACAGCAAGCCTGTAACTGAACTTTTTTAACTCTCAGAAAAGTGGGAAAAAAGCAAGATTTTTTTTTTGTTTTTGTTTTTTTCAGAGATAGCAGAGGTTCACAAGTAATATCAAGTTATAACAGTGCAGTAAATGACCCCACACAAGAGTGCTAGGTCAAGGACAGATATACTTCTGTTAATAAATCAGCTTACCCTATAGATACTTCTGTTAATAAATCAGCTTACCGTATATATACTTCTGTTAATAAATCAGCTTACCGTATATATACTTCTGTTAATAAATCAGCTTACCCTGTATATACTTCTGTTAATAAATCAGCTTACCATATATATACTTCTGTTAATAAATCAGCTTACCGTATATATATACTTCTGTTAATAAATCAGCTTACCCTATATATACTTCTGTTAATAAATCAGCTTACCGTATATATACTTTTGTTAATAAATCAGCTTACCCTGTATACACATCTGTTAATAAATCAGCTTACCATATGTATACTTCTGTTAATAAATCAGCTTACCGTATATATACTTCTGTTAATAAATCAGCTTACCCTATATATACTTCTGTTTATAAATTCAGAATATCTTCTATTGAGAAGTCTGTGTGGTTCTCCTCCATAATGCTAATTTTAACTTTGACTGTACTACAGGAATCTCCATACTGAATTTTAACACGCTTTGTGAACATCTTAACAATGCCTTTTGTTAACTGAAGTGATCTAGCCTCCATTATTTAGAGTATGTATACATATTGAATTCCCCCTTAGCTTTTGATAGAAAAGATTTTCTTATTTTCTTTTAGCTGATTTAAAAAATATTTCCTTAATTCATTTCTTATCCATTAATCCATTAAACTTATTATCTCTGTTCCCGTAATTAAATCATTATAATTTTTCTAAAGTTTCTAAACCATTCCTTAGGAACTGCCACATTTCTGTAACACTCATTTTATTTTTAGATCGCTGCTTTGAATCTACCTCAGTTAACCAAGCTTTTGCCTTCCAATAATTTTATACAGACCTGCTGCCCTTGGTGTCTTTCATACCTATATCTGTGTTATTGATTGTTATCACAATAGTTACTATAGCATGACTGATTTGCTCACAATATTTAATATACTCTTGTTCTTTGATGGTTCTCTAGCAATTTGTTTCTTATTTTTTTTCTCTCAGTCATGTTGTTAGCAATTTCCTTTTCCTGTTTGTATAATAATTTGCTTTCGAAGTTGTTCCTGACAGGTACAAATCACCTAGCAGGTATCTACATTCTGCCTTAAGCTTGTACACAAATGTTAATACTTCATCTAATTCATCACTAGTTGATTTTTGAGGGTGATACATTCCTATGACTGGTATTGTTCCTTTGTTCACATTTTGAGAATGGAAGCTAGTAAAAAGAGACAAACAAACAAAAAGCAGTACATAGTCTGTTGCCTGTTTCCTGCCTGGTTATTTTCTTTGTTAGTGTCTACAAATTGCTAAGGCACTTTACTCCCATCATAGCTGAAATATGATGATGAACCTTTTCACACATTATATACTTTGATAAGACTCATTATCACCAAAAAGGAAGGGAAGAGGGAACTTTCTTTAGGCTTGAATGCCCTAGACTGACACTTCTTCCTTGTAGGCATTAAATTAAAGAGATATAACTCCCTAAAAAGAAGAATGGGTGGTAGAAAAAAAAGAGTAACATTTCTTTACAAAACAAACCTCTGTAGATTGTATATGCTACACTCACAGCCACTAATGCCAATGCTATGGTACATGTTCTTCCACTTTTTTGCAGCAGTGTCCCAAACACACTGTAACAGCACTTATAATGGCCTCATATAAACTCAAGAAAAGGTACTATAGTCAATATATGAACATGGTACAGGACATGACTTGAGACATGCAAGAGGATGTTGATAATACATTTATGGGTAAACACTAGACTGCCAGTATGCAGACTATTACAAGCCTAGAAAATAATTATAGGTCAGAATCAAACCTTATACCTTTTATCTGTGAAGTAAAGCCCTTAAATAATTATGCAAACCCTCCCCATTGTGCCAAACCCTTGTCACAGAGGTTGCAGCAGTATCTATGGAGCATCAGTCTAAGATCGGGTCCGAGTAACCAAGTGCAGAAAAATAGACGGGAAGTTGATACAGGAATAAAGAAGCAGGTAGGGTAACTAAGATAACTAGAACACCTGTTTATTAATGTATATTTAAATGTTTTTGTAACAGTTTAAAGAGTGATGCAATTAAGTACTGCATATAGGCAAGCATTTGGGTCTACAGAGAACAGTATGGATATGTCATTGAGATAATATTGGTGTTCTGCTTCTAATTGTCTTTGATTTTAGACATCTTTAAATATTAGGAAAGAAATGGAGAGGGATGTGTTATTAGAACATTGAATGTTAATGTCATTCCTATCATTATTTTTTCTGTTGTGATTTAATTAGTATTGAGCATCAGTATTTAGGTTCACCTCCAACTCTAACAGCAAACATTTTTTATTTATATTTATTTATTTATTTATTTTGCATTTGTTGACCGGGAGAGTCCAACTGGATACATGTACATTTTCAGCAGAGGCCTGGGGAGAAAAGGTCCACAGATTAAGAACAAACAACTATGATATTTCTACATATCAAGCAAGTATTCATAGGAAAACACATGATTTAACAAGCTTGCATAGTTTTAAAGTTACAAAGTACAATATTCATTGGCAGTCGCAAATTTTAGCAAAAATTCCATAGTTTAAGTTAGAGTAAAGTAGTAGTTAGAATGTATTGGTTTCCAGTAATAACATTGATTGAGACAAATGTAAGTAAAAGGGTGTTGGGAGTGGATGTTAGGGTTAGTTTTGTGAGATGTGGTTGGGTTTAAAGTTGGAATGCGTATAATTGCTGACTGTTGGTGTAGGTGTTCGCAGGTGAAGTACTATAAGGAGGAGTCACAATTCTTCTTGAAGGGCTAGAAGTGAAAAGGAGCATGAGAGTGGGTCAGAGGGTGCGATATGGGTCAACCTGGTGGGTAGCAAGGGCATAGCCATGCGAGTTTTAGATGTTCTTTTAGTAGCTTTTTGAATGTAATCATTGAGTTGGCTGAGGTAATAGCAGAAGGTAATGAGTTCCAAATTTTACCTATGTAGTTAGGGAAGAGGGAGTCACCAGCTGTGTTATTGGTTTTAGTCACCTTGATTAGTCTTTTATCACTAGAGCGAAGTTGTCTGGGATCAGTTTGTAGTTTAAGTAGATTATGTAGTGCTGGGTTTTTTCAGGAAGTAGTAGGAGTTTCTGGGTGAAAGAGAGCTGACGGAATAAGAGGAGATTTAGGAATTCCAGACAGTTAAGTTGATTTAGTGAATGACAGTGGTGGGCACGGTTGGGGGCACCAGTAGCAAATTTGGCAATTTGATTGTAGCAGATGTTAAGCTTGGCCATTTCAGTTTTGGGTAGGTTGGTGAAGGTGTAGAATAGTGTGTAGAGGAGGTGGGTTTGAGCTATGGTTATTCTAGCATGTTGGGTTAGAAATGGTTTGCTTTTATAAAGACTGCCCAGTTTTTTGTGAATGTTTTTAATAGTTTGATTTATATGTAGATCAAACTTGAGGTTGTGGTCAATGGTCACTCCTAGCAGTTTAGTATGAATGTCTGGACAGATGATAGTCCCGTCTCTAGACACAATATTGAATGTGTTGAGCATTGAGAAGGATTTGTTTTGTTTAAATAGCAACAATTTGGTCTTTTTAGGATTAAGTAATAGGTTTTTGTTAAGAAACCAGGTTTCTGTAATTTGGAAGGCTTCTTAGGGTAATGGGGAGGAGTTTGTGTGGGTTGTTAGCTGCGTAGGCTAATGTTGAGTCATCAGCATATTGTATAACAGTTGCATATTGGCATATGCTGTGGAGATCATTAATGAAGATGGAGAATAGAAGGGGTCCCAGAATGGACTCTTGTGGGACTCCTGTGGTAATAGGCAGCAGTGAGGATAGGTTGCTGTCCCATTGAACTGCTTGTTGTCTACCTTGTAGATAGTTTTGGAACCAGGCTAGTGCATGATCACTAAGGCCAAGATTAGTAAGGGAGTGGAGTAGTTTGGGATGGTTGACCATATCAAAGCTTTTGACAGGTCCAAGTCTATGGCAGATGTTAGTTTACCTAAATGCCTGTTTTGGTTGATGAGGTTTGTAAAGGAAAGAAAGGCTGTGGTTGTACTGTGGGCAGGGTAGAATCCATGTTGGGTAGGAGAGAGAATTTGGTTATTAAGTAGGTATGGCATAAGTTGGTAATGTATAAATTTTTCAAGAAGTTTTGCTAGTGCAGACAGGATGGCAATAGGGCAATAGTTGGTGAGGTCAGTGGATGTTCCACCTTTATGTAAAGGGATGATGTAGGAGGTTTTCCAGATTGGTGGGATGGTGCTTTCTGATATAGATCTGTTAAGCAGAATAGAGATTGGGTAACTTGCAGACAACTGGAGATATTCTGCTGGGATGCCATCCGCTGCTAGGGTAGTAGGTTTAAGTTTGGATAGTAATTGTTTGACATAATTGGTAGGGATGGGTTGGAACTGGAAGGTAGTTTGGGGACTGACTGCAGGATTGGGGATATTGGTACTAGTAGTAGTGGGCTGTTGTTGAACTAGTTTAGAGATGGTTTCTATGAAGTATTTGTTGAATGATTCAGGTATGTCTGTGATTTCACCTTGGAGGTTGGCAATGGAGTGGAGGGTTTGCCGGGGTGAGTTAGTTTATTTATTCCTGCCCAGAATTTTTTGGGGTTGTTTTGGTCCCTGTTTTGCAGATGTAGGAAATCATTCTTTTTATTTTGAGAATAGTTTTTTTGGTTTTCTTTCTAAATTTTTGGAATTGTTCTCTAGCTGCTGTAGTTTTTGTGGCTCTCCAGTGATGCCAAGTTCTATTCCTTTGAGAAATCTTATTTTTAGTCTCTTTGGTGATCCAGGAGGCAGTATTCATTTTGAGTTTTGTGGTACGAGGTGGGGCATGGGCATCTAGGATTTTTAGAAAAGTGTTGTTGAATTGGATTACAGCTTCTTCTAGGGGTACTTCTTTTAGTATGTTCCAATTATGGTATTTTAGTTTGAGTTTGAATTTGTTTGGGTCAAAGTTATTTTTGTTCCAGGTAGTTTGTATTAGTGGGGTAGAGTTGGCATGGATTTTGTATTTTAGTAAGAAGGTGGGTTGGTGGTCACTAAGGGTGTCCAGAAGGACTCCTGCTTGGTATGGAGTACTGGGCTTACTTATCAAGATCCAATCTAGGAGACTTTCTTTGATTTTAGCATTTCCTAGTCTATTGCTAGATTGAATGACTTGAATGAAATGGAATTTTAAATTCCATTAAGCTGGTGACATACATCCCTCTCACACAAAACTTGGCAGGCATTATGCCATAAAGTTAGACTTCTAGCAGTTTTCAGGATGCATGACTTACCTAGAGATATAAGCAATTTAAATGGGGTAGAAAGAAGTATGGTGCTTAAAAGGAATGGAAATAGTTGGTTTTCTTGCAGTCCAAATTGTTGTCTGCCTAATTAAATCATGACATAATTGTATGATCCTCTGTCTAAAGAGACTTTGAAAACACCATGAAAAATGGTTGAACAGTTGATGAATGTTTACCTTTTCTGGTTTTCAAAAATGTGAACAATAGATAGCTTTCACATCAAATGCACTTATGCATGCACAATTATTTATTTGTTTGATTTGTTTAGCAGAGTAGAGTGCTGATCCACATGGGCCTATTTCAGGTTCAGCCCATAGCAATTCTTAACATATAAGACAGACAAACTAGCAGATATCCAAAAAGTAGTTAGATGAGTATATATGGTTTACAATACAAATAATATAATCACAGCAGACCAAGAATCTTGAATCTTGCCACTCATGAGCACATTTGACAAGAACCAATAAAATAATTAAGTGAAACCGACCAGTTACTAAACACATCCAAATAATACTTAAATATCTTTGATGTAAGATTTAGCACTTTTGTGTGTCAAAATCATTAGACTTCTTCAGAATAAATATCATATTGAAAAATGTATATTTAAAACATGTACCAATCATGTGACTAACTATTTAAGCCAAATTTTAAACATACAGTAACACAGACCTTAATGTAACCTTAATGCATGTTTGAAAATTAATCACTAAATATAAATATAAATTATATATAAAAAAGTTCCATTAATAATAAATAAATGTATAAAACTTGTACAGATCTCATAATATTTTATATATATATATATATATATATATATATATATAATATATAAAAAAATATAATATATAAAATATATATATATATATATAATGAATTTGTATATTTATGAAATCATATAAGTATCTATTTAAAAATATACAATTTTATGTTTAACACATTTAATTAATTTGAAAATAAGGTGAAATAAAATAAAAATATTTCATACTGTATTTGATGTTTTTAATACTTTGACAAAGAGATTTAAGGGGAATTTAGTAAAGCTTACACAATTTTCTTTTCATGCACCCATTGAGTGTGAACTGTTTTATATTCAGTAAACTCTGCTTAGCGGTGCACAGGCATGCGCAAACAGGGAAGCTTCCATGCAATGCAAATTTAGGCTTAAGCAGGTGAATTTCATTCAAATTAATCTCCATCTCTATATTATTCCCCACTTGCTCACACTCCCTCGCTGACTCTCTCCTCTCTTTCATCATATTACTATAACTCTACTAAGATTACACGTGAAACTCTCTTTGCCACCTTGGCAATATATACAATGTGGTAAAAAAAAATCTTTATATCTTTAAATATGCACTACTGCTTTTTGATATTTCACTTTTTGTTTTAACTGACATGTATTTTGTGTGCGTGCATATTTTCATTTTTATTCCAAATTTTCAATGTTAACTGTAGGTTTGTACACCACGTCCAGTATTACAAAAAAAAATTGATTTCATTGTCATCATTTTATATTGTTGTCATGGAGCTTTTCCATTGAAAATGGACTCTTCTCGGCCCAATGGACTATCCCGGTAAACAAACTGTAAATAAAATAAAAATAAATAATAAATTAACAAGGTGGAGTGATTCAACAAGCTGGAGGACATCTGTGTAGACTCTGTGGGCATGTTAGTAATGTATGCAGAAATTTTCTGCATGCAGGAGTCTACACGGAAAAAAGGGGATGTAAAAGTCCACAAATATAGACATAACTTCCCTGAAAAGATTATTTTATTTATTTATTTTACATTTGTTAACCGGGCTAGTCCAACTGAATACATGTCCATTTTCAGTGGAGGCCTGGGGAGAAAAGCTCCTCTACAGTACTACTATAGTAAGACTAAAACAAAAACTTTATCAGAATATATCAGCATATACAAATAATATCTAATAAATAGAAGTTATGTCCTTACCATAA
Source organism: Protopterus annectens (assembly GCF_019279795.1). Taxonomy (NCBI): domain Eukaryota; kingdom Metazoa; phylum Chordata; order Ceratodontiformes; family Protopteridae; genus Protopterus; species Protopterus annectens. The sequence goes on from NC_056735.1 coordinate 139,749,378, forward strand.
CGTTCCATGTGGAGTGTTCATCTCGCCTTTGTTCTTACACATGGGTTCGGAGCCGATCCTCGGCTCCGCCTCTTGCAAGCTCTGCATCGAGAAGAAGCTCGAGACAATCTAATACCCACAATCCCCCTCTGCCTTTACCTCAGATCTAGTTTGCAAGCAAACCAATCTACATAATAGCACATTCATGCCATACACCTATACATATATAAACAGACACATATAAAGTATATGTGTATACCAACTATGTACACAGAATAATGACAGTAGCAAAAATGCTTCTGGCCAGGCATCAAAGAACGTTCTTCCTAAGGGTGGGAGGGTGGGACTGTAAGAACAAAGGCGAGATGAACACTCCACATGGAACGTTATGGTAAGGACATAACTTCTATATGTGATAGTGTTCAATCTCGCCGCTTGTTCTTACACATGGGTAGCGCCGCTAGCTCCTTGATCCTGAGGAACTCACGGGAGGACGTTCTTGAGCACAGTGGAACCAAAGGTTGCCCTGTCCCTAGAAACCTTGTCTACTTTATAATGAGAAATAAATGTATGTGGCTTAGACCAGGTAGCAGCCGCGACAAATAGCATCCAGAGGTAGGCGAGCTGCATGAGCCAAAGACGAGATATTGATCTTGTGGAATGTCCTTTGGGTTTGTGTAAAGGTTGATTTGCAGAATCGTAGACATAGATTATACAATCCGCTAACCACTTAGAAAGAGTTCTTTTGGTAACTGCAAGTCCTTTCCTGCTATCAGCAAAAGCCACAAAGAGTTGATCTGTTTTCCTGTGATCTTCTGTTCTATCCAAATAAAACCTTAGCTGTCTGTGAACATCCAATTTGTGTAACATATAGTCCATTTTGTTGGAGTGGTTTTTGAAGAAAGTGGGTAATTCAATGGACTGATTAATATTGTTAATAGAACACACTTTAGGGAGGGAGGATGTATTGGTTCAAGAGAAACTCTGTCAGAGTGAAAGATCAAATAAGGGTGCTTGATGGAGAGAGCCTGAAGTTCAGACACTGCCTAGCAGAAGTAATGGCTACCAGAAAGAGAGTTTTCCAGGACAAAAATTTTAATGGGCAAGAAGAGGCAGGTTCAAAGGGGCAACATTAATTTAGATAGCAACAAGTTTAGACTCCAAGGTGACGAGGAGATCTGACCAGTGGTCTAATATGAAAAACTCCTTTTAAAAGGCTTTACAAAGTCTGTGAGCCATGATAGGAGCTCCACATTCTTCCACATGGAAATTGAAATGGCAGCCAATTGAACTCTTAGAGTAGCAGGAGAAGCACCCTGATGAAATAAGTCTGTTAAGAACTCTAATATCTTATTCAAAGGAGCTATAAAGGGATCAACGTGGTGTGTATTCGCCAGAATACAAACCGTTTCCATTTGCTAGTATATGTTTTAGTAGTGGAAGCTTTATGCGAAGCCACTAATATATCCTGGACTGCTGGTGACAAGAGATCAGACCTGGCTAAGTTGGGAATTGGAGCAGCCAAGCTGCTAGATGGAGTGACAGGAGCGGGATGGGAAACCCCTGACGAGTGAGTCAATAGATCTGGCTCTGGGTCCAGAATCCAGGGTCCCCGAATGCAGTGAATTTTCAGGAAGGGAAACCAAATTTGACGAGGCCAGAATGGAGCAATGAGGATTATCGTCCTGTGAAGGTTCCTGGCTTTCTGGAGAAATTTCGATATCAGAGGAAATGGGGAAATGCGTATAGGAGTCCCGGGGCCAATCAGAACCAGTGCGTCCCTGGGGACTTCCCTGGAGGGGTAATAGGGCAAAGTAGCTCCTGCATTTGGCATTCATTGGAGACGCAAACAGGTCGCAGGAAGGCTGGCCCCACGCGAAAAATCCTTTCGCCACTGACTGTTTTAGAGACCACTCGCGGTAACAGAATTGCTCTGCTCAGCCTGTCGGCTATGACGTTGGATGACCCCGGATGTGCGTTGCTATTAGAAAGCGACCCGTGGACTCCGCCCACTGACAAATTCTCATGGCCTCTCTGCATAGTTGATAGGACTTGGTTCCCTTGTTTGTTTATGTACCAGACTACCGACATGTTGTCCGTCTGAACTGCAATAGTCCCTAGAGGAAGAAGGGGAGCAAAGTGTTGCAACGCTAGAAACACTGCCCTCAACTCTAGAACATTGATGTGCAGATTGTACTCCAAATTGGTCCATTCGCCTTGGACTGTCTGTCCCTGAAAGATGCCCCCACCCTATCAGGGAAGCGTCCGTGGTCACCGTAACTGTGGGCGGGTAGCACAAACGGCCTCCTGGGAAAGGTTGCACGTTTGGAGCCACCAGTTTAGATCTGTTTTGCAAGTCTTTGTTATGAGAATCTCGTGTGTTAGAGGTAGTTGTTGAAATGACCATTGAGCAAACAGTAGCCATTGTAGAACTCTCATGTGCAGCCTTCCCAGGGGAATTGCAATAAGGGAGGCTGACATGAGGCCCAACACCTTCAGTACTAGTTTTGCAGGAGATTTCCTTGACAAGAGTAGAAGACGTATGTGAGTCTGCAGTGATAATATCCTTTCTGGGGGAAGCCTCAGAATTAATTGACGTGTGTTTAACTCTGCTCCTATGAACAAGATATTTTGTGATGGCTGAAGTAAGGATTTTCGAAATTTACGGAGATCCCTAGGTGAACACACAGTTGAAGAACATAGTCTCTGGCCTGCAGTAGTTGACTGGGTGGTGGCCGAAAGGAGCCAAGCATCCAGATACGGAAACACCTGGAACCCCTGACGCCTCAAGTGAGACGCTACCACTGCCATGCATTTGGTGAAGACCCTGGGGCTGAGGTCAGACCAAAGGGCAGGGCTCGAAATTGAAAGTGACTGGCTCCCAGCCGAAGCGCAAATGATCTCTGGATGCCCTGGCCATTTTGATGTGGTAGTATGCATCCTCTAGATCTATTGAGCACATCCACTCCCTTCTGTAAGAATGGAAGGATCGATTGAAGCGTGACCATTCGAACTTTTCTTTCTTGACGAAAGTATTGAGGTAGCTTAGGTCTAGAATGGGCCTCCAGTCCCCTGTTTTCTTTGGAACTAAAAAGAACCTTGAGTAAGTCCCGAATCCTTGCTGGTCCGCTGGGACTGGCTGGATGACTCTTTTTTCTAGCAACTTTGAAATTTCTAAAGCTGCTGGCTCTCGCAGATGGGGCGGTACATCTGGGAGTCTTTTCCTTGGAATGGGATAGGATAGGAAGGGTATGGAGTAACCTCTGGTGACTACGCTTTTTACCCACTTGTCTGTAGATATATCTTGCCAGGCCTGAGGGTATAAAGCTAAGCGACCCCTGACTGCCTCCAGAGCAGGACAGTCGGGCCTCCTCTCAGGAGTGCTGGAAAGGTTTACCAGGGAGTGTTTCCCTGTCACCTTGATGTTGCGGACCCCCTCTGCCGCCAGGGTGGCGTCTTCCACCTCTGCCCCCTCCTCTGCCTCTAGAGGGGGCATCACCCTGTGTGCCCGAGAAAGACCCTTGGGGTTTTCGAAACCACATTTTCCCACCGCGTTGCCCTTTGGGGTACGGTCTGGTTGGGGTGGAAAAACGGACTCCGACAGCAGACAGAGTCTTTCCCTCCTGTTCACACCGGGTAAGGGTCTCCTTTACCTTGGGGCCAAAAAGAGTGGCACCGTCAAATGGGTAAAGGAAGACTTGAAGGCTTCCAAAGGAGCATAGGCGCATCCAGGATTGTCTACGAAGAGCAATCGCTGAAGTTGCTGCCCTACTCGAACCTTCGGCTGAGGAAATCAGCCTCATGGACGAGTTAACAATCGATGTTAGGGTATTAAGTTGCTGTCACTTTCTCTGAGACAGCTGCATCTGTAGCACCCTGGAGGGTATCTCCCAACTCTTTGACTAGATCCCTCTGCAGACGTGTAAAATGGGTCAAATAGTTCAGGGACCGCATGGAAAAGCCGCTGAACTAAAAATGCGCTTCCCATATCTATCCATCGCCCTAGAATCTTTATTAGGCGGATGGACGGACGAGAAGACTCCGACATCTCCTTTTCGTGGCTGCAGCCACCACCATAGCGCCTACTGGAACTCCTTTTGTAAGGTAGGACTTATCCTGAGGTGCTGTGATGTACTTGTTCGGTTTTCTTGGAACAGGTTCCACTGTGTCAGGAGTCTCCCACGCCGAGCAATAAGTTCCATTAGTTCGCCGAAGGGCGGAGTGACCCAGGAGGAGGAAGGGCGAGCACCAAATGCCTTCAGCAGAACTGACTCATCCTCAGAAGGGGAAGGGACTGCCAGTCACCTCTCTGTTTCAGGATCTCCAAAATGTCTGAAAAGAGACATCTTCTGAAGGTGACTTAGGGGACCCTCTGACTCATCTAAGTCAGTATCAGATGTCAAGGATTCCTGTGGAGAATCCAAGTGTCTCCTCTTACACAGTCTCTTCCTAGGGACTTCCTCGTGGGGAGCATCCAAGAAGCCTCGAGGAAGAGGGGCACCCTCCAGGGGTGGCTGAGGCACTGGTGCCCGACGCTTGGATGTGGCCGTGGGTGCAGATGAAGACAAAGGCCCTTTATGGGGAGGAGAAACTGCTTCCACTGATGTGGTTGTCTGGGTAGACAACACCTTCCTCATCAGGTCGAACGCTCCCGGGTCCCGTGATCGAAGAGTCTCCCGGTTCGAAGAAATGGGAAGAATCCCGACACGGGCACCAAGGCATCGACCCCGAGGATGGAGCCGAATCGATCCGTGCCGAGGCCCGAGGAGAGTCGGAACCGACGCGCCGGTTCGACTCTCGCCCTGGAACCAAGAACAGACCGTCGGCTCGAGACTCGGTACCGGTCCGACGGAGTCGAGGTGAGGGGAACAGACCGAGAAAAGGACGGTTCTGGACCCGAGGGCTCCACAATCAGCAGATCAGCCTCTTCCGGCTCCAAAGACTGAATCAGTCTCGGAGGAGGAATGGATGGAGATACAGGAAGGCCTTCAAGTTTCGACACCAACTGGGTGGAAACCGAAATAAGTTTAGAGAGGGCCGAATGCTCCAACAACTTCTGCACCACGCGATCCACATCGACATCCGAAAGTTTGGAGGAAGAACGGGTCGAAGGAACTGAAGACGGAGCCGACCTCAATATGGCCGAAGGAGGGAGCTCCATCACCGGTTCCAAGACTCGAGGCTCAGGAACCGACACCAGTTGAACACTCGGCCCGAAGTCTGTGGAACCGGTGATCTAACCTTTGAAGAAGAGCTCGGAGCCGATGACTTAGGCTCCGACGTCTTCGATTCCTTAGAGGACTTCGATGCCTGGTCAGAAGCATCCAAAGCCTCTTGGAAAGCCGGTTTCAATAGACCTCTGTCCATCAGTTTCCTGCGCCTATCTGTCATGACCCTCCCACTAAAAGAGTGACAGATGGAGCAATCCTCTTGTAAGTGGAGAGGGCCAAGGCAGTAGACGCAGGAACTATGGTTGTCAGTGACCGACATTTTTTGGCCACACTGACAACGCTTGGAACCAGACTTTGCCTTCTCCGACATTGTAGAATAATATACAACTCCAGAATAACACAGTCAAATCCGAGAAAAATTAGTCACAATCAGGTAAATGTCAAATCCGGTATAAATTTGTCTCAATATGGAAAGATGTGAAGGGTGTAGGCCCCGATACAAAAATACCGAAAAATAAGGTTAACGGTACCAAAGAATTACGGAACCACAACACAATCACATTTGTTAATACAGATAATATCAACTAGAATAGAATTCTTAATAAAATACAACAAAAAAAAGTTATATCTTAGCTTAGAAACTCTCGAGCTAGCTCCCAACGATGCGTATGCAGCAGCGGCAAACTAGATCTGAGGTAAAGGCAGAGGGGGATTGTGGGTATTAGATTGTCTCGAGCTTCTTCTCGATGCAGAGCTTGCAAGAGGCCGGCACGGAGCCGAGGATCGGCTCCGAACCCATGTGTAAGAACAAACGGCGAGATTGAACACTATCACATCATATACTTTAAACCTTCTGTTAGAATTAAAATCATTTGAGTACAATATGAGGTACAGTACGTAGTCTCTCTATTACTTAGAAAAGTGTACAGTATGACAGTACAGATAAAGTACCTAGTTAGTCTAATACATCTTTATAAGAAGATGAAAAGTAGAGATTTAGTTCCTTTATTAGTAGTGAGGTAATAGAAACAGTTTTGTAGAGAGTTATGTAGAGAGTTAGATATATGAGATAAAGAGAGGGTGGAAAAAAATCTCATAGCAGGGAGATATGAAGGGTTAGTCTGGGTTATTGCAAGAGCAAAGCCAATGGTTGGAAAAGAAGAGTTTAAGTTTAGTTTTAAATAGTGGGATTGATGTTTGAGTGGTGAGGTCTTGAGGTAGTTGATTCCATAGTTTCCCAACTGAGTTTGAAAATGTGGAGTCACCTGCTGAGTTCTTAGAAAGAGAAGTATGAATCAGTATTTTGTTAGAGGAGTGCAGGTTCTTCAGATTGCTATAGGGTTTTATGAGGGTGGAGAGCATTGGGGTATTGTCTGGGAGGTAGAGAGCTTTATGGGCGATTGTAAGTTGGTTAAAATGTATAAGGTTGGGTAATTCTAGCCACCCTAGCTTTTAAGATTAGAACAATGGTGAGTCCTATATGGAGATGCTGTAGCAAATCTGGCAATATTGTTATAAGACGAGTTAGTTTGGTAAGATTATATTTAGAAAGATTTGTATAGATTGGGGAGGCATATAAAAGGGAAGAGATTAAGTGGGTTCTAGCTATAGTGGTTCTGGCTTCAGGAGTAAGGAAAGATTTAATTCTATACAGAGAGCCTAGTTTTCTGTTAGTTGATTTTATTGTAGAGTCAATGTGTGTGTCAAATTTGAGTTGGTTGTCAATTGTAATGCCTAGTAGTTTGGTGTTATTGTCTGGGGAGATAAGGATGCCATTGTTGGCTGTGAGTGAGAAATTAATGGAGGGAGACAAGATGGTGGGCATAAAAATCAGGAGTTTGAGGATTAGATGATAGAATTAAATATGAAAAATATATAATATACATTGTGGATGTCTGAAAAAGGCAGGGAATATGTGAAATTAATAATTTTTTAAATTAATTTATGCATGTTTTCTCTTTGCACCACAGTGCACAAATATGCTTAACATAAAAATGAAACAAATTGTAAAAAATAACATTTACATGGTACTTAACACAAATGTACTGTAGTGCCTTCCATCGGGTCTGTACAATGATACATTCATGCTGTTACCCAGCTTAGACAGCTATGAACTGAGTAGTTTCCAGGTTGACATCATAAATATGTATGCAAATGAGGGTAAATGGCGTGCATTTGTTGAATCACTAAAGAGAGCAACCTTGTCCACATATCCACATTGTGTAGCCTCTTACACAATGTTTATATTCTCACTGGATTTTCCATGCTCAGTGCATGTGTTTGAGCAAACAGTTTGGGCATAGCTTAGCATGTTTGCATGACCAGACCACCCAAGTGACACTTATGACATAGTCAGCTATGAATGAAAACCGGATATATTCAATTAGTATTATATAGTATTGTATAAGCTATGCTGTGCGACCCTGCACATAGCTCCACATCACGCAACAAAGTAGGGCCTTGAAATCATGTTAATTATATCTTAAGCAGGTGAACTGCATCATAATTAGCCAATCCCACAAGTTGGACCTACACCACAACTGTATAAAGTATGCATACACCCTAAACTCTGATTTTCCCCCAGTACTCTGAACCATTGGAGTACAGACTTAGAAATTTTAACTGACACAATGCTAGGGGCTGCTGCAGGTCTGCTACATCTGTATGTGCTAGATGCTGAAGTCAGTGCTGCTGATGCTGCTGACAATAGGCCTAGGCCGAGAAGGGGATGCTTGTTCAGGCCCAGGGTAACTTACCAAGAGCTACATGAGCTGGAGATTGTAGAGTTCTACAGGGTGGAGAAGGACAAATTACAAAAACTCAGTGAGCTCTGCCACCCTCAACTCAGAGCCAGAGCTTACAGAGGGGAACTCATCCCAGTGGAAACTAAGGTATGTGTAGCCCTTAGGATACTAGCTACAGATACTTTTCAAAGACCAACTGAGGACATGATGGGGGTGTCACAGGCTTCATCAAGGATACTGCAACAATTCCTTGATGCTATACTCTCACATGCCAATGAGGACATATCTTTTCCCCTTTCCCCTGAGGTGAGGGCCAGCAATATGCAATACTTCTACTGTGTAGCACACTACCCTGAAGTACTGGGTGCCGTAGGTTGCACTCATGTACACATCAAGGTGCCACCTGGTGAGCAGGGTAGAATCTATGTTAACTGCAAGAGATACCACTACATCAACTGCCATGTCATGTGCAATGCCCAGGGGATTATTATGAATGTCTGTGCTGGCAAACCTGGCAGTTATCACGACTCCCATATCTGGCATACATCACAGCTGTACCTGATGTTTGCTAGGTGGTACATCCCACAGTGCCATTTACTGAGGGATGCTGGCTATGCCCTAGAACTGTGGATAATGACACCCATCAGAATTGCACACACACCCATGGAAGAAAGCTATAATGAGGCACACATGCAAATTAGGAACATCATAGAGCATGTGTTTGGGCTTCTGAAGTCATGTTCCCATGCCTCTGTATATCTGGTAGAGCCGTGCAGAATACTCCAGCCACATGTGCAAAGTTATTCACAGTATGTGCTATGGTGCACAATCTGATCCTGTGGAACCAGCTGCAGCAGGATCAGCAAAGGGAAGGGGTATACAGCCCCTCACCAGTGCCTAGGTCACCGCAGCCACAGTCACAGGAGGACTCAGAGGAAGAACCACCTGCTGACATCCCTATAGGTAAAAGTAGGTGTGCTCAGTATGCCCTGGCTTTTATGCCCTGGCTTTGGCTAAGAGACAACACATAGCACATTCACTGACAACCTAGGGTCCTAGGGACTAACACCTAATTCCTACTCACATACATATATTAAAATTGATGCCAGCCAGATCACACATCCTGTACCTATCCATGTATTGGCTGTGTACTGCTTGCATCAGATAGAGTCAGCCCTGAACTACAGTTGTGTCACCTGCTGCATTTGCAAGGTAAGTTCATAACCTACACAGTAGTATACTACTGTGTAGTATACTACTATACTACACAGTAGTATAGTGAATTGTTATGTTATATCATTGTAGCTATGGACTGGGTACATTATGCAGGTAACTATAGTGGCCTATTAAGACAGAAATTACATCCACATGGGGCAACAGACACCCATTCCACTAACATGTCACCATTTGTTATCAGTAGGCCTTATGCATGGAATATTCATGCAGTCCTACTGTAACAGATTACTGGTCCATCATTCAAGGGACGTGTTAGAAAGTGAGGTTAAATGATAGTCAGATAGTGTGTGTCCTAGCAGAACATGGGTTTTTGTTCCCCCACCCTCAAAACAGCAGTGTCCCCTTGTAACTGCCGTAACACTAAATCATCTATGCTGTATGAGCTTTTCACACAGTTAGTATGCCACACAGTATCAGTACATTAATGTACAATTTGAACTTACATTTTATGTGTTACATAAATGAGAATAGTAAAGTACATATTTATGCAGGTGATGGTGTGATGAATAATTCTCTTTCTGTCAAACAGCTTTTGTGGCTCAAAGGACTAAGGCAGGCAGCTTGTGTGATGGTGTTAAGGATTCTAATCCTGAGATATCCAGATGTTTTGCATGTGAAGTAGTGTTAAGTATTTTTTTACAGACTGTGTCTCTGTGTGTGCTATACTAGTATTAATCTATTTCACATATTAATTATACATTTACATTGCATCCATTGCCTAAAAAGACAGGCCCATATTTGTGCTCATTTGGTAGTTTATGATACCATATATACTGAGCCAGTGGATATAGCTAACTTGTTAGCTGACAGGTTCTGTGAAAACTTCACCCTCCTGTCCCTGCCACACGTAAAGAGCAAGTCATAAACACCCTCTCTAAGGCCAAAAACACAGCATCTGTGGAACCTGATAACATCCCAGGCTGTGCCCTACATGGGTTCCAACAAGAATAAGCAACAACATGGGTACTCTTTTCAACCATAGTTTAAGCACAGGCTTTGTACCAGATGAATGGAAAATGGCCACCATTATTCACCTGCACAAAGGTGATGCTTCCACTTACACAGGGAGCTATAGACCTATTAGACTGACTAGTCTTATCTGCAAGGCCATGGAGCAAATCATCATGGACCTTATCAACAAAGATATAGGTAAGCTCCAAACACTTACCCCTAATCATTTTGAATTTGTCAAAGGGAGATAATGTCTGTGAAATATTGTGGACTTGTTCAAGAGAGTCACCAAGGCCCTGGATGAGGGGAAATCTGTGGGTATAGCCTACCTAGACTTAGCCAAGGAGTTTGACACTTTCCCCCACTCAGGTATCATTGACAAATTCACCCGGCTAGATATCAACACTTTAGATGGGTGACTAACTGGCTCAGTGATAGAACTCATATAGTCAAAATAGGGGAATCCACCTCCAACAGCTCACCTGTAACCAGTGGTGTTCAACAGGGATCTGTCCTAGCACCTCTACTGTTTGGAACCTAGTTCTCCAAAGTACAAGCTAAAACTAAAAGATCATTGGCTGACAAAGTTTGCTAATGTCTGCAAACTGGGAGCAGTCATAGAATCTCCAAATGATGTTAAGCTCCTACAAGAAGGTCTTACACACACAAATGATTAATGCCAAAGTCATGGCCTTAACCTCAGTGACAACAAAAATGTATTATCATCCCTCTCAGTATGTGCGATGTTCCTGCTAACTACCACATCAATAACAAAACACTAAGTATGTACTCACTGGTGTGAAACCTGGGCACACAGGTTAACAGTAACCTTACCTTTGATCAGCATGTCTCCACAGTGGCAAGTAGGGCATTCTATATTGCTCATCTAATAAGTAAGTCTATTACATCCAGAAAATGAAAGGAGTTAAAACCTCTCTGTACTGTCCCCTCATCAGGCCAATAATGGAATACAACACCCATTTTGGTATGCACCTTTACAAGCATCTGCAGCAATTGGAGAGACCACAAAGGTTCCTCACAAGGATAATTCAAGGTCTTACGCATGTGTCCTATGAGGATTGTCTGAGATCATTGTCACTTCAGTCTTTTTCATACAGACTACTCATAGATGATCTATGCCTTGCATAGGAAGCACTTTTTGACCATGCTTTATTTGAAATGCTGCATATCCACAAATCAAATGGTACACAGGTTACTCACTCTAAAGATCTTAACCTGATATGTGACAGTATTAGAGCATGTGGGAGGGTCATATTTGTCTCCAAGAGGTTATCACATCTTTGGAATGGACTCCCACTTCATGTCAAGCAGAGCAGCTCATTGTCCGTCTTCAAACACAATGTGGATGATTGGATGTGTAACTGTAATTTCACACTAGGGGTTCCACCTGTGGTCCTCTTGGACTGGGGCAATTGTTGCTGATTGTGGAAATAAGGGTAGAACTTGGCTAGGATTGTAAGGGCCCTAGGACCATTAGCCTAGTACCTTCCTATGATATGACTCAGTTATAGTCCACGTGAGAGTACATGACCTGCAACATACCTCCCTAGACTATACGTAGAGATACTTATTTGAGCTCTCAGAGGACGCCTGTGCAGTCATTGCACACATGACTTAAAGGAACAAAGAGCACACCAATAGTGCAAGGTTAATATGCTTTCCACACATTTAGATTAGCTAATTCACAGGCAGGGGTTTAAGGTGGAGGTGAATCTATGTACATCAAAGCTAAAGATACTTCAGGGCTGGTCAAACAGGATAATGCACTTGAACTGTTTCATGTTCAATTCACAATAGGCAAAATCCAATTCTACTTCCATGCAAGCTATAGGCCCCCCTCTATGACCTAGGACTAACCATCTGACCCAAAACCATATTCATGGGTGACTTCCATTACCCCTCTCTTACCTAGGAATCCTGTACAACAACAAACATACTGGCACAGAGATTTCTGGCTTTTGTATAAATAGACTCCCTGGACTAGATAGCCAATACACCAAACGGGTGCAACCATAGTGGATCTGGTCCTCACCAATATGGATGAGTCATGCACAACCCCATACAGTAATGTTTTCCCTGGTAAGGTCTGAACACAAACTGATCTCCTTTGAAGTAAAAATGAGACATGGACCAGCTACACACAAAATATTCAGGAACTACTGTAAGGCTAACCTCCAGCTATTAGGTGATAAACTGGCTAAATCTCAAGACCCCATAAACACTGAGAAAACTGCAGCCTATGCACCAGTGTTCACAGAAACCCTATATGAGCAGGTTAATAGCGCAATAGAGGCAGCTGTACCCACCAGAAAGAAGTACAGAACTAGTTGAATATCAAACCACACAGCTGGAATCACAGAATTAATAGGCTGTATAACAGAAGGAAGAAACTCATGGCAAAACACAGGAGGTGCAGCACACAGCAGGATAAAAGCACTCTCATCAAAGTGAGAAAAACAGAGGACAAATGAAGTCTACCAAAGCAAGATGTGAGGTAAGTTCAGGATCCCTGGCCAAGGACAACCACAAAGCATACTTTAGGTATGACTGCAATGTCAAAAACAAGACACAATTGTGTGCACATCTCGTTGTAAATGGAACCACCTATAATGAGGCAGAAGAAAGACTAAACCTCCTGGCTGATAAACCGAGTCCCAATTTTACCCATCTCTCCCCCTAAACCTTCCCTCAGGAAATACCATTAAATGTAAGTAACCCTACTATCACGAGGGAAGAGATCCTTAATGCTCTGTCTAAGAACAAGTACAATGCATCAATGGGCTCAGACAATATCCCAGCATGCCTTCTAAATAGCATGAAGCATGACTTTTCACTGCCTCTGGAATTAATATTTCACTGTAGCCACCAAATAGGCTTTGTGCCTCATGAATGGAGAACAGCAGCAGTCATCCCTCTGCAGAAAGGTGGGCCATCTACAGACCATGGGGAGTACAGACCCAGAAGTCTCACTAGCCTGATATGTAAAGCCATGAAAATAATTATCATTGAAATGATCCATAGAGATGTAGTACACTTCCAGACACTGGACCAAACCCAGTTTGGTTTTGTTAAGGGCAGATCATGCCTAACTAACCTGGTGGACCTATTTGAGAAGGTAACCACAGCAATGGATATTGTAAAAATGGTTCACACTGCCTACCATGGCCTGACAAGACATGTGACACTATACCTCCATCAGGGTGTGAAAATGTTAGGTATAAACTAGTATGTCAGCTGGTGGATAGCCAAGTGGCTCACAGACAGGACACAGGAAGTTAGGATAGGGGAGTCCACCTTTACAAACAGGCCAGTCACAAGTGGATTCCCTCACAAATTATTCCTTGCAGTACTCCTCTTAGGCATTTACTTGTCTGAAGTCAGTGCTACTGTCAATGGCCTCTGGTTGACTAAATTTGCAGATGATTGCAAATTAGGAGCTGTCATTGAATCCCACACAGACACAAATGTTCTCCAGGAGAGGCTGACACAGACATACAACTAGTGTCAGAACCATGCAGTAACACTAAATGCCAAGAAATGCACAATACTATGCTTTGGGAAATCATCCACCCCTGGTAAAGATCATATTGACAGCACATCTCTAACAGCTGACCCAGTAGTCAGGGACTTAGGACACACATAGATAGTGATCTAGCCTTTGATTGTTACGTGTGTACAGTATTGGGGAAATCATTCTATGTTGCACAAATTATTGACAAAGGTATGGCATGTAAGTTCAAGGAAGTCATTGTTCCAGTGTATTCTGCATTCATCAGACCTATCGTTGAGTGCAATGCCACCTTTGGTATGTACCTTGCCAGGCATATCCAACAATTGGATCATCCACACAGGTTCCTCACTAAACCAATACAGGGTGTACATAAAATGTCCTGTGCAGACCACTTCAAGGCCCTATCCCTGTATTCAGTGTCCTACAGCATTTGGAGGGAGATCTATGCCTGTCAGACTGAGCATTGTCAGACTCCACTGTGGACTACCTGCATATCTACGAAACTATTAGCACCAGAATTTCCCGTTCTACAGACCTACACCTTGCCTGTAGTATAAATAGGATGTGCTGGAGAGACAGGTATGTATCCTAGAGACTACACCCTATATGGAACAGGCTCCCCAACCATGTGAAGCAGATCTCCACCCTAATGCAAATCAAGTGCAAGTTACACAATTGGATGGGGAACAGGACAAGCATCCCTGTTTTGGGACCTATATCTGTAATGGACACAGGGGAAACTGTAGATGTTTCATCTCCACAGCCCATGCTTATAAGTGTTTAATCTCCCAAAACCCTGCTTACAATTATCAAGGGTATTCAGACCTTGTCAGAGATTTGGGATGCAAGGCTGGGCTTAAAGAAGCCCATGTGTTCGTTAGCCGAGTAAACACCTATGAACTCATGGACCCACAAACATATACTGTATTACCTTTCTGATGACATTTCTCTCCTGTGCTGACATTCAGTCCTGTACTCTGATGTTGATGGGTTGATTGTAAATGTGTACCCATTAGTGTCTCTAACACAATCCTGAAAGTGAATTGTTAACATTTCCATGAGGCACATTTCATTGTGTTGTGACTCCACAGCCCTTGCAATAGCATCCATTGTAATGTACAGAAATAATGCTATACACATTATAAATGGCAAAGTACAATATGTGTAAATGACCAGAGCAAGTAGCATGTCTACAGCAACAAAGGATGAAACTAATTCATATTACTGCAGATAGTCACCCTGTGCATCAGACACATAGCTTTATTTCCCTGCAACCATGAGATAGATGATAGGGATGTTGCACAGGTATCATCACTTGCACAGGGTGTTGTGGGGGGGGGGGTTCAGGAGGCCTAGGCAGACCCAATAGCTTGGCAAGCTTGTATGTGAGTCAGGAAGGGAAGCAGGCAAGATGGAACATGTAAATGTTGCATATGTGTCTGTAGGTGCCCTCAATGTGGCAGTGGTGTGTGAGTGTTTGCATGAACACAGCCAAGCTCAGTGCTAGCCCTACATGTCTGTATGTTGGCCAGCTATGAGATGTGCATGGTAGAGCTGGCAGTTCATCATTTCTACCCCCAAACATGAGTACTGGCTCTGCCAGGAGTTGCACTGGCACCTGCATGCCCAAGGTCAGATGGCGAGCTACTGCCTGAGGGTGAGTGATGTCTGTTGGGAATGTGCCCTCCACAGGAATGCCCAGGACCATGAGCCCATGGCCTACTATGTCTCAGTGTGGACAGCACATTCCCCTCTGGAGAGGTGGATGTACTGCAAGTATGGGATTTGATTGTGCATAGCCACATTGACTCTCAGCAGACGTAGTTGTTGACCTATGCCCACAAAGCTGACATTCAACTACAATGAGACATTCCACAGACAATGTGTATTCCAATACAGATTGTGCGATCTCTCACAGACCTACCTCTTTCCACTGTTTCAGTCAACCATTCTAGGGTATCAACAACATGGTGGAGGCAGTCAGGGATGCCAGACAGTGCTGTATCCATAACCCTGAGCATTCATCAGGAATTCCTTTCTGAACGTGCCTGTGCCTCCATGATGGCCCTAAACATACGCTGAGTGACATGTAATGAGACACCTGCAACAAGTGGTGGAGGGACAGCAGGCCTCCTATGAGCACCACTATCAATCTGCCTGTGTGGAACCTCCCCAACTGTTTGGCTATGGCCATTGTCGACAGTCACTAAAGCCACAGTAGCCACCTTTCCCTGTTCAATGTCCCCACCCTCCAACTGTCCAATTTCTGTGTTCTCAGGAGACTGGGTATGCGTAGGCATACTGGCTGTGTATAGTGATAATGAGGGTAGATGAGACATGTCAACCTCTGTGACAGTTTCAGCCTCTGCAACCCCCAACTGTGCCTCACTGTGGCCACCATCATCATCAGAGTCTGGAGAGACACTGACATCAGGTTGTGAAGGGGACAAAGACCAACCTCCCCGGTCACCTGTGATAAAAAGGAGAAAGCAATACATTAATACCTGCCCTTCTATGCTCTGCAGTATTACGGTGCAATATATGATAAGCTGTATACACAGCTGTCACTATTACAGACTTGTATAATCCCCAACCTCACATAGTAAGGCAGGAGGACATTATTTTCTAATGCTAATCTGTAATTATTTGGAAATATTTCTTCATTAAACAAGAATCTCATGAGCAAAACAGAAATTATGTACACTGTTGACATTCTGCAAAACTCTGCACAGTTGACAGTTATGGCAATCTGTAATGTCCTGACAATACTGTCAAGTCAATCACTATGGTTACAATTACAAGGCAGAGGTATGACTCTAACTGTGGACATTCAGAAAATATTGGTCCATTTGCAATCATACAGACAGTACATCAATCCAGCCAGCAGGCCTGGGATGTCACTTTAACAAATACTTTGAACTATATGTACATCTCTGACAAAACAGTTTTGTGCTTACCAGCAGCAGGAACATGGCCTCTTCCTATTCCTGACAGTCCTGAAAACATTTGAGGGAGAGGTAATGTAAACAGTGCTGCATATTACAGTATAACAGGGGTAATATGTCAAAATATCTCACATTTACAGTAGCTGCTATGTTAACAGGTATGTGGGCCACAATCTCTACATGAGCTTAAAGCTGCAGATAACCTCCTTCCCCCACAATATAACACCTGACACCCATGTAAAATTATATACACCTTGACATTCTGAATGCAACAGTATTACAACACTGATCTAATGAAGCATACCTGGATGCTCCTCTTGAGAGGACTGGGTGGCACCCACGTAGAGCATATTAGCTGATGGATGCCTGGAAGCTGTCCTTTCTTGCAAGGTTTGCTAGGAATTCTTCTGTGGCCGAGAGAGGTTGTTCTGCTGCAGGCCCACCACCAGTGACTTGACAATCCCTGGCCATGTCAGCTGCACATCTGCGGGCAGCATGTATCACATTCATGGCACGGTGTCACACCTGCTCTTATGTTTGTTTCTGGTGACCCACGGCATTAATGTTATGCACCAGTCCTGCCCACAAGTCTGCATGCTCTTGCCATCCCTCTGGACAGCAGGACTTGGCAGTGTTGGAGCAAAGCCTCAATGATGAAGTACTTTTCTGCCTCAGTAAATGGTGCTGTGCGCCGTGCTTCCATGATATCTCCTGCAATACAAATAAATGAGAACACGTTAGGCTCACATACATGGGAGTACAGTATGTAGAGATACAGCAATAAAGGAAGGCTATCAGTATTCACTGCTTGATTATACATCTCATATTCAACAGTGTGCCAAACATACAAAGGGTGTGGATGCAACTAGGATAGTTGCAATAGTGACCTACTCCTGTTTATGCCATGACAGATACTCATGTATAATCACACACCCAACACAGGAGTCCATTGTAGTGTGCCTCATAGCAGAACCCCCCCCCCATATTTATTTATTTATTTTACATTTGTTAACTGGGAAAGCCTGAATGGACACATGTCCCTTTTGGACACGTACCTTTTCAGTGGAGACCCGGGGAGAAAAGCTCCATTTCCAAAAACTTACAAAAGCTTAATACATATACAAAAAGCTTAATACATATACCAACATTTACAAAAATTCAACAAAAGCTTTAACAGGCTTACAATATTATGCAAAAGACTTATAAACTTTGCAAAAAAGAACTTAGAATTTCCAAATATGAAACAGTGTAAAAAAAGGCATACAGATAAAATGAACATTTCCAGGATGAATAATATATTAAAAAGCTGGGTGATGTAGACACTACCATCCAACAATAGTAAGCACATAGGTAAATCATCATACATCAGCAAGACAGACTTATGAGACTAAAGTCAGGAAATACACATGGGTAGGATTAGAGGGGACAGCAGTGCCAACCTAATAGCAGTGTACCATTACAACTGCTATCAAAGGAAGTATTCAGGAGACCTATGTGCCTAGTTAACACACAGCATTATACCTTTTCTGTACTCTACATCTTCTGTAAATGTAACACAGCTGGAGATCAATGGCACGTCATCAGTACAGTTCTAACAAAGGCTTACTGAGGTAATCCCCATTCCCACAAAGTATATTCAAACATATGCATCATGTTGGAAACAAAATGGTTACATACCTGATGGAGTACAATACTCCTCTGTTGAAAGATACAGCTATATAAGTACTGTGTCAATGAGTTAACCATACAAACTAACTCTCATACACAATAGTTCCCGTAGCTAGGAGTTTGCCTTTTTAAGATGGTTCTCATTAGCAAGTGATTGCCTCTGAACCAATCTGTGGTTCAGAAATCCTACATGCAACCTACACAGCTGATTTGCAGTATAATTAGCCAATCCCATGCAACTATTCAACAAGATATAAGGCCTCAATGTAGATTCCACCCCCTTTCTCATATGTTGGGGTGGAAATTATTGGGGTAAAGATAGTATGTCAGCACAGATAAAATGTTTGTAACAGCTAGTTTTTACATACAGATGTATGTGCTACAGGCTGAAGCTGCTGCTGCAGGCAATAGGCATAGTCAGACAGGCTGCAGAATGTGCAGGACAACAACACTTAAGAGTAACTGTTGGACCTGTGGCAGCCTTGGTGTATAGCCTGAGCTAGATTGAAGGAACCCATCCCAATGGAAATTAAGATATATGTTTAAGGTAGGTATATTAGGCAAAGGTATCATTAACCGAGTAAAAGGCAACATGCTTGGTGTGTCCTAGAACAAGGTAGGGGGTACGTTAACCATTATGTCAACCAGCTGGATAACTGCCAATTCATGTGTTATGTCATGGTAGTCATCTGGAAAGTGTGTGTTGGCAACCATTGCTTCTAGCACAACCTCCATATATGTATGTTACTGTTAGAAAAATATGTATTAATGTGTATATTAGTGCTTTTAGAAAGCCCAAAAGGGTTAACACATTTATTCTATTTCATACTGCATAAATCTATATAAACTGCGAATGCTTTCTGACCTTGTATTTTGTCAGCACAGCTAAAATCTTGTTTATCTCTTAGGAAATTTACTGAGAAACAGATGATTTTCTGCTAGGTCAGGAAAATAATGAATAGAACAATACTGCTTTCTATAATGTTATTAAACTTAGACAATTAGCCCTGTCTGTGCTATGAGAACATACACAGCTGCAGGAAGAATAGATAAGTAGAACAAAGACTGCTTGAAGAATATGAACTATAATCTGTGTTTGCTTTGTGCTTGAATAAGCAGAGTACCTTGAAATGTAACACAGCACTGTAGAACTAATTGTAACTAGCTAGTGGTCTTCAAGGCCATGTTATCTTTCAAGAAAAGTTTCTCACAAATCTAGAAATGTAATGTAATATCAGCAGAAAATATTGAACAACATCTGCTGTGAAAAACAATATTGTAGGCTTGTATTTGATTACGTCAGCTTTAGAAGGCAATGTCTTGTAAAACAGTATAAGAATGGCTTCATTTCCTGTTACAGACCAGACAAACTGTATTTTTGCATGCATGTTTTTGTCTCCTTGCTGCAAGAACTAAAGTGCCTTAACCTGAACCTTACGTGTATTGGTCTTTGAAGTTTTTTCCTTTGACAGATTGGTCCTTCGGACCAGAAACCTCCACTTCGCCCGGATCAGACAGGCCAGGAGGCATGAAACCGTACGGGGACGAAACCACATCAGTTCTTCTTATTTGAAAAGACCTCCAACTGAATTGTCATACAAAAGAGGCCAGCCACTTTCTAATCTGTGACTGAAGGGCAGGTTTACCTCAAACCAGGCGATCAATCACGAGGGCTCAGGTAAGGTGAGATTTACCTTTTTCTGTTTTAGATCAGGGACTAGATTTGCATTGTTTTGTCAGGGACAAAAAGATTGCTTGTCTTGTCATAGATCAGGGAAACAGAATGGGTAAGGTAGTCATTCTGGAGAGACTATAACAAATCCCGTGGTACCACGTAAAAGATAGGAAGGGTTACGTAACATTTTTAAGGTAAGAATAAAATGGGAAATAAGTGCACAAAAAGATCTCAAACTCCGCTGTTAACTGAAGACGCAAAATTTATGCAATCACAACGTGCCGATAATGTTAAATACTACTCAAAATGGGTTAATAAGTATGAATTTGATGATAAATTAGAAAAAATCCTCGCTTATTAAACTTATCAAACAGCTTAAAACCGATTCCAGAGGTCGGGCAAAAAAGCAACGTCAGTTAGGGATTCCTCAGGCACACAGGTGGATTGAGGAAGCAAACCGTAGGGAACAAAAGAGCAATAACTCAAAAACAATGTTTTTAGATAAAGAGGATAATATCTTAGTAATAGCATCGGCCCCTCCACCCCCTCCACTTTCCTTACCAGAATATGAAGCGAGCAGACAAGCTGGTCCACCCCCACGATATCCTGCTATTCCTGCAAAAGCAAAACCGTTTGTTAGAGATCCCGTCGAGACCAGGTCTCGAACACGGGCAGGAAACATAAAAGGGGACATTGAGTTGTATCAAATGGGTAGAAATTCACAATCTTTAAGTGAGGAAGAAATGTGCCCACTAATAGAAGTACCTAATCCTCAGGCAGGACAAGAAGGACAGGACCCAACTCTCTTAGTTTACAGACCGTGGACACTGGAAGATATCCGGAAAGCCACTGAGGGAATTCCCCATCCAAAAGTTAATTTTAGAAAATTTTTAGAAAACCTACAAGGCATGAGGTTAAGTTATAACTTAAATGGAGAAGAAGTAGAAAAAGTAGTCAGACAAATTGTGGGACCAGATTGGCACATGATCAGTGGCAACTGGAATCCCTGTGACGCAGAACACAAACCCCTCCCACATAGCAGCGCAGAGCTAGACAACAGAGTGAAAGGTCTTACAGATTGAATCTCTGAGAAATGGAAGCCTAGGGCAGACTGGACTTGCATTAATTAATGCATCCAACAAGAAGGTGAAACTGTTGACAGATATTATGCTAGATTATTAGAGTGTTTTAATAACCATTGCGGAATGCAGGTACCTGAAGATCAAACACATGATTCCCCGTATGAACAGCAGTTAAAGAATGCATTTTTAAAAGGCAGTATTGCACCCATAAGCAGCTTTATTACAAAGCACATGGTAGATCATCATACAAGTAGACTACAGTCATTACTTGAATATGCTAGACATGCCGAGAGGCATTTTAATAGCAAAAAGAAAAAGAAAGCCCAAGTATTTTCTGTAGAAGATGGAGCAGAAGTATATGTAGTACAGTCTGGGAAAAAGGGCAAGAAAAATGCCCAGGGAAACAAACAATCTGATCAACGATCAGAGGACTTTGAAGGGCGAAAGAAAAGGGGGGAGTGCTTTAAATGCGGTAAAAAGGGACACTTGGCAAGGGATTGCAAGAAAAACAAGAAGGCAACCACGGAAGATAAGGAGGGTGAGGACTGACTATATGATAGCCAGGAATCACTAGAAGACAATAGCCGAGAAAAGATAAATGCAAATGTGATAGAGTAGAGGATGTGACAGAAGAAATAGAGGAAGTACATGAAGTCATGGATAGTGAAGAAAATGAAATTTTAGACTTAGCTTTATTGAGCTTGGAGCTCTATTTAGCAGACATAAAAGCAGAAGTTACACTCCTGGTAGAAGGGAGAAAAGTCACATTTTTGTGTGACTCAGGGGCATCACGGATCCTGGTACATCCCTTCAAACTGCCAGAGAACTCAGAGTCACCTGATTACATATTAGTGAAAGCAGCTAATGGACAGCTGTATCAGGAGCCCCTCTCCCATAACATTGCAATAACTGATCCTGTTTCAGGATTAACCCAAAAAAGCAAAATTGTCGTTTCTGCAAAATGCCCAGTAAACTTCTTGGGCAGGGACCTTATGCAGCTATTTGGCATAGCAGTAGTTCCAACTATGCAGGGTATGGAAGCACAGCGACAAATTGATACTTTTGCAGTGCGATTGGAGGGTGAAACATTTTATTGGTACCGCCAGGACTTGGTTACGACTGGTCCAGGGGCAGTAACCAAAGAGCTGATGAATGTAGCCATCAGTAAGTTCCCCTCCCTTGACATTGATAAACAACATTTGTTGCACTCTACTCTGTATTATTGTAGCACACCAGGACCTGATAAAGAATATGAGCAAGAGTTGTTTAGAAACCGTGCAAACAGGTTAGTATTACGTAATCTGTACTGGGACATAAAAGGGAACAGTGTAGTTAGCTGTTCATTACCACAGGAGTTCTTTGCACTTTATAAATCTAATCGATTACCACATGTAAGCTTAACTAAGGACAAAAATGTAAAATGGGCAGACCTAAAAGAAAAAGTCACGAGATGGGAAAAACAGACAGAGTTAGAACTGTCAGAACAGGGAGTACAAAAGCAGAAGTTAAATTGGATAACACAGACACACCCAGCTGTACACTTGCAGTCTAGCGAGGACAGACGATTAGCACTCTTATCAGAAGAGGAAGAAGATGCCTTACAAAGCATACCAGAAACTCTCTGGTCAACAGGCAAATCAGATGTAGGACTTATTCATACAGCAGGACCAGTCACTATTACGCCAAAGTCAGCATTTAGACCACAAAAGAGGCAGTATCCCTTGAGAAAAGATGCAGAGGTAGGAATCAAACCTATCATAGCAACTTTACTTAAGGAAGGAGTACTGGTGGAATCACCTGATTCACCATGTAACACACCCTTATTTCCTGTTAGGAAAGCAAATGGAGAATGGCGTATGGTCCAAGATTTACAAGCTGTAAATGACGCAGTAATACCAAGGGCACCTACGGTACCAGATCCACACACCCTGTTGAATGATTTAAAACCCCAACAGAAATATTTTTCTGTGGTAGATATCAGCAATGCGTTCTTTTTGATACCGATACACCCTGACAGCCAACATTGGTTTGCATTCACATTTCAGGGGAAAAGGTATACATACACGTGACTACCACAGGGATATTGTGAAAGTCCAACAATATTCTCACAAGAGATGGCACGCAACTTGGCGGGCTTTACCCCACCAAGATGCAGCCAGATTTATTTTATGTTGATGACATCCTGCTGGCAGCCCCCACCCAGCAAGATTGTAAAGAGGATACCATAGCATTGTTACAATTTTTAGCCACTCAGGGACATAAAGTAAATAAAAACAAATTGCAGCTTTAGAGAAAGCAAGTTAAATACCTAGGATATGAAATATCCAAAGAGGGCAGAACATTAGATGAGGACAGAAAAATAGCGATTTTACAAGCACCGAAACCTACTACCAAGAAGGAAATGATGTCCTTCCTGGGTACGACCAATTTTTGTCGGAGCTGGATTCCAAACTATTCTTTGGAATCTGCACCTCTGACTAACTTGATATACAAGAAGCCTATGGCAGCACAAGAGTCATTACAATGGACACCAGAAGCAGAATCTGTTTTCTGTAAATTGAAACAGTTGATAGCATCCTCATTAGTTTTAGGATTACCATACTATCATAAACGTTTTCTCCAAACTGTAGATTGTAAGCAAAGTTATATGACATCAGTGCTAACACAACAGCATGGGGACAAGCAACGCCCCATTGCTTACTATTCATCACAAGTGGACCCAGTGGCGCGGTCTTTACCCCACTGTGTACAAGCAGTAGTCGCAGCTGCAATGGCAATGCAGGCTTCAGCCTCAGTAGTGTTGTTCCACCCTCTCACATTGAGAGTGCCTGATGCAGTCGTGATTATTTTACTGCAAGAAAAAGTAGCACATCTTTCGCCTGCTAGGCATGTTTCCTGTATGACTATATTGTTGAGCCAACTTCATATGAAAATTGAACGATGCACGACTTTGAATCCGTCTACCTTGCTTCCAACTCCTGCAGATGGCACACTGCACAGCTGCCTGCAGGAGATTGAGCAAAAGACACTGCCTAGAAAAGATCTTATGGATGTTCCCTTGGATGACGCCAAGGTGAC
This sequence comes from Protopterus annectens, assembly GCF_019279795.1. Taxonomy (NCBI): domain Eukaryota; kingdom Metazoa; phylum Chordata; order Ceratodontiformes; family Protopteridae; genus Protopterus; species Protopterus annectens. The sequence continues at coordinate 139,773,439 of NC_056735.1, forward strand.
ATACTACGTGGATGGCTCATGCAAAAGGGGTCCCACTGGACAGAACCTAGAAGGATATGCAGTAGTTTCTGATACTGAGATTGTAGAAGCAAAATCTTTACCACACAACTTATCTACACAAGCGGCAGAGCTGATTGCCTTAACACAGGCATGTACCTTAGCAAAGGGTAAATGTGTGAACATTTTTACTGACAGCCAGTACGCTTTCTCTACTGTACATGTTTTTGCGCAACAGTGGAAAAATCGAGGAATGATAACATCTACTGGCAAACCAATCAATCATGCACAGTTTATTTTAGATCTTTTAGAATCTATTCAGTTACCTCAGAAAGTAGCTATTTGTAAATGCATAGCTCATACCAAGCAAAAGGATAGAATTTCAAAAGGTAATGCAAGGGTTGATACAGCTGCAAAGCAGGCAGCTTCAGCTTCAGAAGTATTTCTTTTGAATGAGGAATTACAACCCTCTGAGATTTTAGACTTAGAAATGTTAAAAACAATGCAGACACTTACTATGCAGGTTGAGAAACAAAGATGGATAAAACGAGGAGCAATTCTTGAGGAAGGGCTGTACATCTCCAAAGAGGGAAAACCGATATTGCCATCTAACTTGTTTAGATATGCAGCTTTGTTGAGCCATGGGCAATGCCATGTCTCAACAGGGGGGATGGTACAGTTAGTAAACCGAGTGTTCACAACATATGGATTTATAAACTACACTAAAAATTTTTGTTTGTCATGTCACGTTTGTAATAAACATCATGCACAAGGGGCGTTGAAGCCCAAGCAAGGGAGTTTCCCTACACCACCATATCCATTCCATACTATCTGTATGGATTTCATAGAACTGAACAAATGTGAAAATAAGAAGTATTGTCTTGTCATTGTAGATATGTTTTCCAAATGGGTAGAAGCTTTTCCGACCAAAAATCCAGACACAGCTACTGTTGCGAAAACCCTTGTTAAAGAAATTATTCCTAGATTTGGCATACCGGAAAAGATCTACAGTGACAATGGCACACATTTTGTAAACCAAACCATACAACAATTGAGCAAGTATTTTGGGATTTCTTTAAAAAATCATTGTGCTTATCACCCTCAATCTGCAGGATTGGTAGAGAGGCACAATGAAGAACAAGTTAAGGAAACTTATCGAAGAGACACATAGAAATTGGGTGTACTGTCTGCCCCTGACACTGTTGAGCATGAGAACTGTTCTGAATGCAAAGGGATTGACTCCTTTTGAGAAGTTATTTGGACGAGCATATTATTTACCTCAGTGGAAACCTCTCATGCCCACAGACCAGGAAGCCGACTGTACACTTGCTGAGTATATGAGGAAATTGTTGAATTCTAAACACCTTTTGCAGCTTAATTCTGTTTCAGATAAAGAACAAACCAGACCATCGGAAGCAGCAGTAGTCCCAGGCACGTGGGTCTGGGTGAAAGTCATCAAAAAGAAAAACTGGATGACGCCGAAGTGGGAAGGGCCATTCCAAGTGCTACTGTCAACGCCCACTGCAGTCAAGATCGCGGAGCGTGCATCCTGGATTCACCTGACTCACTGTAAACTGGTTAAAAACTTTGAGCTAGATAAAAATCTTGTTACTGTTACACAACAAGAATAAAAATGACAAAATCCAGAGCAAACAGGAATGCAGAACAACCACAGAAGTATTGCATGATCATCCTGTTAACTATACTGGTGACATTGATCTTTTTGTTGTGGCCTTTCCTTTTTCCAGCCACACAAGCTGAACTGAATAAAAGTAATGTGTTACTTATAGACTGGCACCCGAAGTTTAACACTTGCCAAGCAATTAAATATGTGTATGCTGAGACTTTTAATGTTTTGAATTGCTGGATTTGTACAGCCTTACCAACAGCATACGGGGGAATACTAATGACTGCAGTTCCCCTAGGAGTCAATGAGACCTGGGAAAATTTGATTTATGACACCACAACTGTTAAATCACAATATAAAATAGCATTGCACTTGTCTGTTCCACAGAAGGGAAATGTGTGTTTTTACAAAAATGATACTGTTCAGGTGGGTTGGAGCAATTGCAATGTGACAGTTCCTTACAAATGTTACATTAAAGCAAATAATGCAGGTTCTTATTGTAATACAAACTATGATTCATTTCTTGAATTGATGCATAAAACAATTAACGAAGTACAACATAATGATGTTCTTTTTAAGCAACTGTCTATAATTGATAGAAAAATGTTTCATGCAGGGCAAGTATATATTAATAGCAAGGTGACTACTAAGGTAGAGGATTGTTATTTTGTGTGTGGGAAAAAGGCATACAAATGGTTACCTGAGAATTGGTCCGGCAGTTGTTTTTTGGGTTACCTGGTTCCGGCCATACAGCACACTGCAGTTTTACCTCGAGGTAAAATTCGAAATGCACGAGAGGTCACCAAGAACCCTGTCAGGAAACCTGAAAATCCAGTGGGACAGATCAGGGCGGGCTGGAGAAATCATCATTCCATGGGCGATAAACTGACACATATGGACTTGAGTGATTCTGTTATAACGTGGACAGGCATATCACCAGGATATGGAATGGTGAAATCGATTTGGGAGCTGAGAAAACTGTCCAAACTCCTCAAAGTAATGAGCAATGCAACTTTTTCTGCTCTTGAATTAATAACTGATTAACTGAATGCCATGAGAACTGTGGTGCTTCAAAACCGCATGGCTCTTGACTTCATCCTAGCGGTGAGAGGTGGTACGTGTGCTTTAATCCAAGAAGAGTGCTGTCTGTACATTCCTGACAACCAGCACGAGATAAACAACCATCTTGAGGTGATTCAGCAAGTGTCGGCCATGACCAAACCAGGCCCAAACCCACTGATGGACTTTTTCCAGAAATGGTTTGGGGGGTGGGGTACCATCCTAATGAACATCTTGATTGCCATTTGTGTAGGTATGCTCCTATTGGGAGTATGTGTTTGTTGTGGCATCCCCTGCATGAAAAGATTGATCAAAGATTTTATAGACCTGTCGTTTTCTGAAACCTTATATCAAAGTACTGAGTTTGAAGAACTGTTAAAGACTGAAATGCTTTCATAAGTTAAACTGAATGACTCTCTTAACTGCAAATCCTGAATGGAAGAGGTTAAGAGAAGAAATAAACCATTTATGCTTTTGAAAGTAGAATAAAAGTATTAATAGGGGGGAAATGTTAGAAAAATATGTATTAATGTGTATATTAGTGCTTTTAGAAAGCCCAAAAGGGTTAACACATTTATTGTATTTCATACTGCATAAATCCATATAAACTGCGAATGCTTTCTGACCTTGTATTTTGTCAGCACAGCTAAAATCTTGTTTATGTCTTAGGAAATTTACTGAGAAGCAGATGATTTTCTGCTAGGTCAGGAAAATAATGAATAGAACAATACTGCTTTCTATAATGTTATTAAACTTAGACAATTAGCCCTGTCTGTGCTATGAGAACATACACAGCTGCAGGAAGAATAGATAAGTAGAACAAAGACTGCTTGAAGAATATGAACTATAATTTGTGTTTGCTTTGTGCTTGAATAAGCAGAGTATCTTGAAATGTAACACAGCACTGTAGAAATAATTGTAACTAGCTAGTGGTCTTCGAGGCCATGTTATCTTTCAAGAAAAGTTTCTCACAAATCTAGAAATGTAATGTAATATCAGCAGAAAATATTGAACAACATCTGCTGTGAAAAACAATATTGTAGGCTTGTATTTGATTACGTCAGCTTTAGAAGGCAATGTCTTGTAAAACAGTATAAGAATGGCTTCATTTCCTGTTACAGACCAGACAAACTCTGTATTTTTGCATGCATGTTTTTGTCTCCTTGCCGCAAGAATTAAAGTGCCTTAACCTGAACCTTACGTGTATTGGTCTTTGAAGTTTTTTCCTTTGACAGTTACTTGTGCAGCTGTGGTTGTCTGTAATATCACTAACAAATCATTGTGGGCTGTAGTCAATTATTGCTAGACCTCATCTGAATTAGATACTTCATAATCCTCTGGAAATTCATACCTGACATTATATGCACTTTCTAGTGTTGTAATAGGAATACTTAAAATGGGGTCCTATCTGTAGGCCTTTGACTTCCATTATTTAGAAGCAGGCATTCCATCTGTACTGCTTTGGGTGTATAAATAGGTGAGGATATGTGCCCATAGAATGGTGTATGGCAACGGTGGTCCCGCTACACAACTGTCCCTGGGAACTACCGACCAATAAGCCTGACCAGTCTGAACTGTAAGGCTATGGAGCGAATCATTATGGAACTCATAAATGGAGAGATTGGGAACCTCCAGTCGCTGGACCCCACACAGTTAAACCGTCAAGGGCAGATCATGCCTCCTGAACCTGGTGGATTTCTTTGAGACAGTTACTCAGGCTATAGATAAGGGAAAGGAGGTTCACACGGCTTACCTTGACCTTGCTAAAGCATTTGATACCATTCCCCATTCAGGTATTATTGATAAGCTCACCAGCCTGGGCATAAACCCTTACGTCACAAGATGGATTGCAAACTGGCTCTCAGACAGATCCCAAAAAGTAAGAGTAGCGGGATCTATGTCCGAATCCAGACCAGTAATGAGTGGTGTGCCTCATGGCTCTGTCCTGGGGCCCCTCCTGTTTGGCATATACTTCTCAGAAGTACAGGCAAGCACGGAAGGGCTGTGGCTGACTAAGTTTGTGGACAACTGCAAACTGGGTGCTATAATAGAGTCTCCGGCCGACATGAAGATCCTCCAGAAGGGCCTAAATGAGACTGATTAATGGTGTCAAAGCCATGGTCTCAAGCTAAATGCAAAAAAATGTGTAGTAATCCCCTTTGGAAAAAACAGAGTACCCACAAACTACAACATAGGAGGTAATCCCCTGAAATCTGAAGAAGAAATAAGGGATCTAGGGACCCAAGTAGATAGTCAGCTTTCCTTTGATAACCATGTTGCCAAACTGGTTAGAAAATCCTTCTATGTGACCCATCTGATCATGAAAGGGTTTGCATCAAGATCTAAAGATGTAATGGTGCCCCTCTACTCTTCCCTCATCAGACCCATTATTGAGTACAATGCACCAATTGGAATGTACCTGGCTAGACATCTCCAGCAGCTGGAGAGACCACAGAGGTACCTAACCAAGAGGATTACTGGCCTCAAGCAGTTGCCCTATGCAGCACGATTAAAAAAGCTAAGACCGTTCTCTATTGCATACCACATTCTCAGAGGCGATCTCTGTCTAACGTACAGAGCCATGTCCAACCCAGAATTGTTGAACATGCTCCATCTTAGCAAAACCAAATTTACTCCAGCTACACGCTCTAGGGATATAAACCTCAACACAACAATGACTTCCCTTACTATGGAACAGGGTTCCGATCTACATAAGACAGAGCCCCTCACTATTACTCTTGAAGAGGAACCTTGATGAGTGGATGGGTAACAGAAAGTTCACACCGGGGATCACACCAACAGCACTACTAGATAGGGGCCAAGGGTACTAGCTGCTAGTACAATGGTCTAGGGAACTACTAAAGGGGCGGTGAATACCGCACAACGTGGCTGGGCTAATATATGCCTTCAGGCATATAGCCCAGTACCAACCTATGAACCTATGAGACAGTCAAACATATCAGAATTTACAATGGTGATGTACACATACATGTATTTTAAATGCTAGACACAGCTGTATTTGAACACAGACCATGTGGGCCAAAAATTAATGTTTTCAAAGCATTTAACAGATTAAGCTACTGAGTCAGTGTTATAGCAGGTGCATTTTTACATGTTATAGATATAATTGCACAGTTACCTGCTGTTACACACCACACTTACATCTATTATTATGTGTTTGGCCTTATATTGATGTATTTCTCTACCAGAGTCCCAGTTAAACTCCTATTTTTCCATTCTTTTAGCAGGTCTATTTTTACATGTTGTAGATATAATTTTACACATACCTCACTTACATCTACTATTATGTGTATGGCTTTATAGTGATGTATTTCTCTACCCAGTTAAACTCTTATTTTTTCCATTAATCTTTTAGCAGATTTGCACAATGTGGCACAATACGCAGCATTGCTTAAACATGCTTAATGACAAGAAAATGACAATTACTATGTTTTGCTTAAAACAGCTGTGCTAGTTAACTGGCTGTGTGGCTTGGTGGGTTGATGCACTGTTCTTCAGGTGCAATGATACTGGATTTGAAATATGATGCAGGTGTTCTTTTTGAACATGATTATTATGCTTTCAAATGGGTTCCGTTCAGAAGCTCGAAATACTGAAATCTCGAATATCGGTATTTCGAGCCCAAGAAGCCGAATCCACATAATAGTGAAAGTTTAGAAGCACGAAATTTAAAACCTCGAATACTGGAGGTTTTGAATTTCACGCTTCTAAAGTTCCGCTATGGTCATGTATTCAGGTAAGTGTGTGTGTTAAGGGGTTTGGGTAGAGGCTGTGGTGTGTCTCCATGTATTTTGTTGCTGTGATGTGTGTGTGTGAAGAGAAAGTAGCATGTGTGGTGGTATTTTGTGTGTATTTGTATGTAGTGCGACCTCGGAGTGAGAATATTTAAGTAGGGGGTGTGGGGGGCACATGTAGTAGAGTGACTGTGTGTGTTTGTGTGGTGGATGGTGTGTGTGTGTGTGTGTGTGTGTGTGTGTGTGTGTGTGTGTGTGTGTGTGTGTGTGTGTGTGTGTGTGTCTGTGTGTGTGTAGTAGTAGTAGTAAAACTGTGAAATTCAAAACTTCCGGTATTCGAGGTTTTGAATTTCGCAGTTTTTAGTTTTCGTTGTTTTGTGGATTCCACTTCTTGGGCCCGAGATACTGACATTCAAGATTTCAGTATTTATTTCAAGCTTCTGAAGTGAATCCTTTCAAATACATATATTAATATACTGACATTTAACATAGTTTAGTGCATCACGCAAAAATTATTTAAATAAAAGAAATACTGGAGAGATATGACAATGGAGAAATGGGGTGCAAGCCGGGGGGAAAAACATAGTGAAAGGCAGGTAGGTATGTGCAGGAAGGGTGTAGGAGAGAACCATAGCTATCCATTTCTGCAATGGCAACAACTGTACACTTTAACAGTTTTTTAGCTGAATTTGGACAGTCACCCCCAGAGAGAGGAGTGATGACAACATAAGTGCGTTGTCAAGCCAATTGGACCAAATTAAGTGTGTCCAGTGGACATGTGTGCGAAATACAGAGCTATTTATTGGATGACATTTTTTTTTTTTTTTTTTGGGACAGGTGCCCTTTTTTTAAGGAAAGAGTGGAATGTTGAAGAAGGGACATAGGTATGTGTGGGGAAGTTAAGTTGGGACAGTGACTAAGCTTTCGCAGACAGACAAGACAGCAGACAAAGTTGGTGTGGGACACAAGAGGGGGTGAACATCTTGGTTGAGGAGGGTGTTGTGGAATCCCAGTCTAATGGATGTCAGAGATGGTAGCAGTGTAACTCAAGTCCTCAACCATGGGACTGTCAGCACTGCACCTTCACTGCTACTGTGGAGGCAGTGGTCAACGCCATCACCTGGGGCGAAACTGCCCCACCAGGATGGACAGCATGCTCTCCATCCGGCGTAGAAGTGCAGCAACAGTTTGGTGCACAAGCCTACGCATCATGCCTGGCAGTTGGTCTTGGGTGACTAAAGCAACCCCTCCACCTCCACTCCCAGAGGGGTGACCACCCTCAGCCTGTGGGGTGAAACTACCCAATGGAGCAGGTAGTGCAGGGGCAGCCTAGAGGGTGCCACCAGGCTTCGGCCCAGATATGTTGGGCCCCAGTGCCTCAGTCAGGAAAGCCAAGGTATGTGATTCACCAGGAACTGGCCTACCTTGTCTCACTGTGGTAAATTAAATATAAACATAATGGAAAATAAACATAACTCAAACAAATGTAATTAATAACATAAGAGTAAAACAATAATGAGTAATGGAAACAAACTGAAAATAATATAATGAGGACCACAACAATAAATAATGTAAATGAAAGTTTTTTAACAGCAAAGCCATATTAAATTATACATAAGGCCAACATAAGAGGCAATAACAAATAATATAATAATATCAAATGATAATAATAAATATATTTAATAAATAAAAGAAGAGAAGGGGTGGGGTGAGAGAATAAAGAACATCAGTAACTTCACAGATAATATAACTACACAGACTACAACTACATACTTCTATGTAGATATGTTAGATTTCACTTGTGAGAACACTGACTGCTTATATTGTATAGATGATGTTCCACGTACATAACTTTCAACGTCTTAGCATGGGAGATTATTGGCCAAGCCATACATAATGACAGGAAGCATTCTTACATAGTGTGCTGATACAATAGTAGCAAAGTGTTCTGATAACAGATTTGCCATTAAATTGCATTTCGAGTGATGTCATATATCTGCAAATCGAAGGACCAGGCATTTGGGGCAATAATCAGTACGTTCTGCAAAAATTATGACAGTTAAGAAGTATGTTCGTGTACACTGATTACACTTGACAGCTGGACATTTTTCAGTTGGCTGGTGTGGGATTAGAACCCACAAGCAGTGATTGCAGGAATACTGAACATTTTATTTTAAAAAATAAATTATCAGACCACCATCTCCTTTTGCACTTTATTGATTCACGTTGTGTGAAATCTTGCATTTACACACATGCATAGCTATGTAGGCGTTCCGTTATCTTACACATTTACTGCATTCAGTTATTGACTGCAGCCTACAGCATATATCAGACAAAATGAGCAGAACACAACATTGACTCTTAGTCTGGGTATTGCACAGCTCTTATTTCTAACATACTAAGACAGTATTGCCTACTACACATATCTTAGTTGGCTGGTGTCAGATTAGAAACCAAAAGCAGTGACTACAGGAATACTGAACATTTTATTTGAAAAAAATTAAATTATATGACCAACATCTCCTTTTATACTTTATTGATTCACGTTGCTTCAAATCTGGCATTTACACACATGGATAGCTGTGTAGGACTTCTGTTAACTTACACATTTACGCTCATTTATTGAGTGTAATCTACAGCATATTTCAGACAATGAGCAGACCACAACATTGACTCTTAATCTGGGTAGACCACAACATTAACTGATGGCTGGAAGATATGCTACACAATACAGCATACTTACTTGCTTTAACTTGCTTTACCAGTTTAGATATGCACTGACACATTAATAAAAATGTATGACATCCCAGGTATTTCCTACATGGCTATTAAGACTGCAATATCTGTATTTACTTTATTTCATTATTAAGTTATGCATTAAATTATTACTTTATTGATTTTCTTGCATACTACCCACTTGCCTCATTCTGACAAACATCTTGCATGGCACTGGACATTATAAGCCCTCTCTTCTACAGCTGTGGTAAGAGAAGGAAACCATTCTGCATACCAGTTTTGCACAGATTCAGTTTGTATATTTATAAATTACTGGAAAACATACTTATATATCTATGGGGTATGCCTATCCCTTGCCTCTTGGATCCAGGTGTCCAAGGTTCACCTCTTCCTGCGATACAGGTCATCATAATGGTGATGACATTGCTCACCAGTGTGAGGGGATACCAGTTGCACTGATTAGGTCTCTGACCAAACTATCCCATACCTCAGACTTACACTCTGAGCCTTGGTAGTCACCCTGCAACAGCTGGGGTCCGTAGTGGTCTACCAGGAGTCCAGTGAAAACTTTGGACTCCTACACACCCCACCTTTGTGCCTTAAAGTGCACACCTTCCCCCATGACAGCAGCCATACCCATAGTCAAGGTCAGGCTCCAAGGAATAATGCGAAATGCATAGGCTGCATTCCCACCCTTGCATGTCATACTGTAACTTTCAAAAACGTGCCATGTCACTTAGCATTACAGAAACTCACACAAACCATGTTTAAGCAAAGCTTAGCAATGTGCAAACTGGAAAAGACAGTTGACCATGTTTAATGCTGTTTAGCATTGCAGATTTTCTAAATGTAACAATTATTTCTTTTAAGTCAACTGATGTTTCAGTCACCTGACACAGTCTCACATCTCTATATGTAAAAAAGTATTAATGCCCAGAACCTACTACACTGTAGGTCATGACTCAACCTGTCTAGCCACTGGGATAGTGAAGGGAACTTGTATATCTGCAGATATACTGCAAAGGTGAATGTATGTCTAGCACTGCAGAACTACAACAACTGAATCCATCCGGTTTCTATTTTTAGCTGTCTAACAGATGCCTAAGGCTTAACTATGCCATGCTACGCATAACTAAATAACATGGTGCATCATGCAAACAAGCACATAAAGGTAAAAAAAATTAAAACTGAATGTATCCGGTTTCTATTTTTAGATGTCTAGTGGATGTCTAATGCATGAGTGCACAGTGCTAAGCACATCTAAAAAAGTGGCACATCATGCAAATAAGCACATGAAATTAAAAAAAAAACAATTACAATCGAATGCATCTGGTGTCTATTTTTAGATGTCTAGCAGATGTCTGATGTATTGGTGCACAAAGCTAAGCACAGCTGAATAACGCGCCACATTGCTCAAACAAGCACATAAAGGTAAAAAAATAAAATAAATCCAATTTAATGAAATAAAATTTCTTGTAGACCTTTCAGTCAAGGTTAACTGACTGAAGGGTATGTGGCTGTGCCTTCAGTCTTACACAGATTTAGTATCTGTGTTGTTGTGACCTCCCTTAGGCGCGCACCATAATTAATATATATGGCATGCTGCCGAGGGAGAACCATGGCCGTGTACATGAATACATTCGGTACAGGCTCTACATGGAGCCTACGCTGACTTTATTGAATCCTGGAGTTAGTCTCTTCACTATGGTCCCTATACATAGAGAGCTCTCTTTTTTTAACAAGCAAATAATATTGACTGAATCATTCAGCCAAGGGAATTCATTGGCTTCCAATTGAACTTGCCTTCAGGGATCCCTGCACCCTAAATGGTTTTCCCAATTACCCGTAAAGGGTCCTGTTTCAATTTTTTATAAAAGTGTAAACTGGAATCTATTAAAATTGAAACAAACCAAGCTGTGCTTTGCCAGGGATTTTTTGAATTGACCATTCTGATGGCACATTAATGTCAGTAAATCCACTCCTGAAGAGACTGTTCAACCTTTCCAGTGTAAAATGCCCCAGGGTGGCATGCTGCTATGTAAACAACTTTAGTACCACAGCTTGCTTTATGTAGTTTGGTAATACGTAAAACTTTCTTAAACATCTTTTCTACAGCATTACAATTTATACATTTTCATTGATTGCATGAATTACATTTTTAGTGCCATGCTCTTTATGGTTCCAGGTTTACCTTTTTCTAATATCTTTTTAATGTTGTACCCCTTTTAAATATGTAACAGAGATGGGATCCCACCCCACAACCTCCTTAAACTTGTCAAAATGTGCAAGGGTAGTCCAGGGAGTTCAATAATGTTCTTAACTTGAGTCATCCTAATGGACTATGTTAAAATGATATTCTCACTAGATAAATCATCTGATTTTGAAGCACAGGATTTAACTAACCAAATTCCAGTCATTGGGGTAAATGTATTCAGTCTCCCCCAATAACCTATTTTTTTCAAACAAGTCCCATAGATATTCCCTTTCTTTAAACAAATCAATTCAGTAGTTCAATTGGTTGTAAAATCCATGTTCTTCAGATACTAGCCTGGAGACATGAACCATTTGTCCCTTGACTACATTCAATTTTTGTTTCCAAAGGTAACATCTCTGAAACTGTAAGGAGCTGTTGGAAAAAAGTCTCTTTCCTGTAAATGTTAGATGAAAAACAATATTTTTATATGTAAGGATGTCTAAAATTCAATGCAATCATTATATCTTTTATAAGTAAAAAAAGGTAAAAAATCTGAACTTCCATTTAAAACATGGTAAATTATTCTAGAAAACAAAGGGCCCATAACACAAGATAAAAATATCATCCAAAAAAGTATGCAAAGGTCCCAATAGTTAGAAAACTTGGAAGGGAACACCACATGGAACCAACCAGTTTATAAGAACCAAGCTGGTGTAAATTGGGGCACAGGAAATCCCCATGGTAATTCCTTCATCCTCATCCTCAAAGGTGAGAATGTTATTCTTCAAAACAAATTCCAAAACATCCTTCTAGATCAAAATGAAAGAAGTGAAACATTACAAATCCAAAATAATTTCTTCAAACCAACAGGTTCTTGTGTCATATGGAATCAGAGAAAAAAAATCTTTGACATCCATGGTGATAAATACTACATTTTCAGAGTATTCCACATTCTTAATAATTTCTAGGCAGTGCCAATAAATATATGGAAACCTCTCAAGACAGCCATTCTGTTTCCAATCAATGAACTTGACCAATGATTCTGTTTTAGAGCTGCAGGGTGCCATGATTGGTCATAAATTGGGGTCCCATACATTCTTGTGATATTGGGAATACCAAAGATTGTAGGGATTCTGGATTTCTCCACTTTCTGATAGTTGATTAGTTGATTATCTTCCTTCTAAAAGTAAATCCTCATCCCAAAGGTCAGTTTTTTCATAATATACACTGATTTTGTTCAGGGAGGCAATCTCATAGCCATGTTAGTTATTTAACAGGCCAAGCATTCTTCCCACATAGTCAAAATGTAGCATAACAACCCCTCCCCACCCTTGTCTGGTTTCATAACTTTCTCTGCTTTGTCTACTGCCATTTCCTGCAGTAAACTATGTTCCTCACTGTTCAAATTATAAAAATGTCTACAGCTGGAGTTTGTATATGATTTCACAAATATACAGATTCATAATATATATATTTTAGGAGATCTGTACAAGTTTTATAGCTTTCTTTACTATTAGATGGAACATTTCTATATATAATTTATAGATATGTATATTTACTGATTTATTTGCAAACGTATCAATGTTAAATTATGGTTTGTGTCACTGTATCTTTAAAATTTGCTTAAATAGTTAGTCACATGATTGGTACCATTTTTTAAATTGATGTTTTTCAATTGGAGATTTATTCTGAAGGAGTATTGTGATTTTGAATGTCAAAAGCATTAAATCTTACATTAAAGGCATTTAAGTATTCTGTTTGGATGTGTTTAGTCACAATTCGTTTCACTTTATTATTTTAATGATTTATAGTACAGATGATGTTATATAACCATATACAAAGTAGCTAACACATTTTTTGTTATTGGTTGCAATGTGTATATTAGTATTACAACAGAAAAAAAAAACAATTTACAACATCTACAACAGTTATGTATAGAGAGGAACAAAAGTGAGATGAATGTATATGGAAGGAGGATTTAAAGCTGTGGATTGAAACTGTTTCAGTTCTGAGGTTGTAATTTTTTTTCTTATAGAAAGTCTGTCAGTCAAAAAAGATAAGAAAGTTTAGCTTATGAGTTTATATACAAAGAATACAATTAGTAATATTGATTTTACAGGCAATCATTTCATATTCTGAGACTCATAACTGCATAGCCCAGAAGAGCAAGAATAAAGTAGCACAAATGTCTGCTTGTAATTACCAAGTCTGAGAATATTCTCAAATTTGTATTGCTAAGTTTGGGGTGTGTGAGGGCCTGTCTTGTGCATTGGGGTATTTGTTGTTCTATTGAATGTTCATAATTTAGGGACTTGCAGTTATAAGTGTCAGAATTACAGAAGGGAGCTGATTTTATGTTGTACTAGTAACTATTTTGTGTTAAAAAGAGTGAAACAGCAGTGTCCTCTTATTGGTGAGTGTGCAATGAATCTGCAAATGTTATTTAAAGTAGTTTGTAGGGAAGACAGGTTTTTCAGTGATCTATCTGATATGATTGGTAGTCCATATTCTACCTCTGAGAGGAGCACATTTTACCTATACATGTTTTACCTGGTGAGAAGAGGAAGCCTGAGATTGTTTTTCCTTTTTTAGTCCAGTGGAGTAGTTTAATTACTTTGCTTTAGTAATTTGGATGTGATGTTGAAAGTTGAGAATTTAATCTAGCCATATGCCTGGGTATCTAAATTAATCTTCTGTTTGGTAGGGTCAAGGCTGCTGTGTTGAATAGACACATTTTGTGCTATTTCTGCCAATCTATGCTTGGTACCACAAAGCAATAGCTTTTTTTGGTGTTCTGAATACATTTTTTGACCTAATCAGTTCATGGGGAATCTTAGATGTTGCTATAACACTTTTATGTTTGTATAAGATCAGTTTGGTCTGTAAATGGCTACGTCATCAACTTGGAAAATAGGTCAGCTGGCATTTTATTAATGAACAAAGAGACTTATATGAGTGATAGAACTGAACATTGAGATAGACATTTATGCAATGGGAGTAAGATGATGATACAGAACCTGTTTAATCTTTAAAGTACCTGGTGCAGAGGAAGGATTTAAAGCACTCAAGTGCTCAGGGGCAGATCCCTGCTCTAAGAAGGTAGGTTAGCATGAGAGAGTGATCTACTAGACAAAATATGCTCTAAGAAGAAAGGCTCGCAGGAGAATGAGATCCACTAGATCAAACGCTTTAGCATGGTCAAAGACATGGAAGCTTTTGAACATGCCATTATTCATGCTCTGAATTATATCACCTGTAGAGAGCAGCCATGGTGCACTTCCATAAAAGAAAACACACTGCTGATGTGATAAAACCACATATATCTGAATAAGGTAAGAATGTTAATTGTATATAAGTTTTTTTCTAACATTCTGGTGAAAGTTGGTAAGATTGAATTTGGTCTAAAGTCACTGGAAGAAGAGGGTTTGTTGGTCTTTTGCAAATGTTAGACAATGGCTATTTTCCATTGTGATGGCATAATTGTTTTTGTCAGGCAGAGGTTGTAGCTATGCTTGCAGGGTTGTAACACATAGTCCTGAAATAGTCCAATAAAACCAAGGGTGAAAGCTGTCTGCTCTGACTGGGACATCTGTTATGGCTTTATCTATGAGAATAGCAATATATCTAGTTTGTATTGTTTTAAAGTAGAAAGGATGAGTCAAATGTGAATTCTGTTGAAAAGTTTTTTGTTTTTCTTTGGTTGTGTTAAAGGCAAATAGCTGGAAGAGCAGAGAGTTTTGTCAGAAAACCTTGGACAGTTAATGAGCCTGACATAGAGGAACCACCCAGTGACTTGATTGAGTAAATTCCAGAATTTTCTTGATTTGTAGGAACATAGATTTGTGTTGTCTGGTAACTTTTTAAACTAAGTTATTAGTAGTACAAATCCATTTTTATTTTCTGCACAAGAGGTGTGTATCAAGTGGATTGAGGCTTTCTCTTAAAATTTGCATAATTATTTTAGTTTTTTGCTTTTTTTGTGGCTGTAGGAACCTGGAATTTTTGGAAAGTGTTTCTCTTGTAAATAGAGTAATATGTTAATAAGGACAGTGGTTCTTATTTTTGAGTCCTGATTGACAAGAAGGGGACCCAGTTTGTTTCAGACAGTTCAGTATATCATGCATCAATATCTTAGTGAGGAATAGAGTTTTTTTTGTTGCTGCCGTTGCTGTGTTAAGAGTGAAATGATGACCACTAAAGGAGGGTGGTAGGTGAGCTCTACAGTTTTGTTTATCAAGTCAAGGAGTAAGTGATTGCCCATTTTAAAGTTTGGCCTAGTGTTCTGTTTTGTTGTGTAAGACCATTGTTAGCAAGGAATTCTATGATTTTCTAGTTTAAGGGGGTTGAGGAGGTTTATCTTGACCAATAATACTAATGTCTTTGTTTAGTTTTGTTTGGTTTAAACAACAAATTAAAACATTTATACATTTTATATAGAAGTACTCTGAGTTAAAAGCATGGTATTTCACATTATTCCCTATAGCACAATGTATATGTAGTCTGAGTTTTCAAAAATATTAAGCTTAAAAAGTAGGGGTTTACTCTTTTGGAATCATATGTTAAGAGAGACTAAAGTACTTAACATAGGCTATTTAATGGTTACATGTGAAATGGAGATGGACACATGGATTATAGTAGAAATCAATAAACATTTTTAATCTCTGAAGTTGATAAAATGTTTAATATAGTTAAAAAAGAATATCTACCCATTATTATTTTTTTAAACAACATCATCCCAGATGGTGAGATAGGGAGATCATATTTATGCAAATTTAATAAAATAATTAAGACTATAACTGTATCAAATGTAACTATAGGGAATATGCTGTCTAAATGAGCTGTTCAGTTTTAACCACAATGGATAGTAATGGTTCTAATATCCTCAGGAAAAAAGTACATCATCTTCATTTTGGAGGTTATTCACTTTGAAATTTCTAAGTAGGTCATTTGTCACTCCACATATAATTGAACTTATATACAAAAAGGAGATTATTGATTGTTGGAGGTGTAAATCCTTAATCTAAGCAGTCTGTCTGTATATGGTTTAATATTGTAAGGTTCTGCAACCTTTTTGCAGAAAAAATCAATGTTTACTGCAAGCATTGCGATCTAATAAATTCATATTAATGAAAATGTTGGTGTTGTTTGATTCTTCAGTTCACTGATGTATACCAAAATCTTAATTCACATTACTCTGGAACTTAGCAATAGCCATGAAAATGACTAGAAACAACTGGAAAAAGGAAGTTACACCTTTATTTACAGAATTTATACATATTGTTATTGTTGTGTGTTAATAAGAAGAACCTTCTATTAAGATGAAAACAAACAAAATAACCATAGAATATTACTAGATAAAATCAAACATAATAATGTAGAAACATTAATGAATGTTCTATGATCAGTATATACTGTTTGGCTGTTTAATAAATCTTAGTAATCTTAGTAATGTAAATATTAAGACTTGAAGTAGACACTTGTGTGAATACTTTTTATTTGTTTTATTATGTGTTTGTTCCTGTATATAACATTTCAATAAAATGTTATAAAAAATAATTGCTCATGTACACAGCAGAGATTACAATGTATGATTGTTAAGTTATGAGCACCCACTACCTTCTCCACCAGGCCAAAGAGAGGTGAGCAGGCCATGCCTCTTCACTCCTCTCCCTCCTTGCTGTGCTCCTCCAGTTTCAGGGCTGCTAATTAAACCCCAGTCCCCTGGGGCACAGTAAGGGCTCTGCCACTGTTTAACAGTTTGGCTTTGCTTTGTGTTGAGAAGCAAATGCTGTGCAAACAAGCAGCATTTACTGAGACTACAAGAAAGAAACAATGTTTTTTCATCACTTTTTTGGGTTATTTTGGTACTGTTTCGGTTTGTGGGTTTGCAAGTTAAAAACCTTATGAAACATTTTTAAGTTATATTTCCCATGACTGCAGCTTTCTAGCTTCTTTATCTATTTGTCTTAGTACTAGATAGGTTTCCAGTGAATGCTGATGGTGGGAAAGTGCAGAATAAAATTATGCTACTAGAGTTCCTCAAAGGGAGACAACAAATCTGACAACAGCAATATCTTCTGATCTACTTATCTATTATTTGCTATAAGCAATCAACACACGTTCCCAGCCAAACACACACACACACACACACACACACACACACACACACACACACACACACACACACACACACACACACACACACACACACACACACACACACACACACACACATACACACACACACACACACACACACACACACACACACACACACACACACACACACACACACACACACACACACACACACACTGAGTACTTGGGGGTCTAGCACATGATACTTGAAATACCTTGCACTGGCAGTTTAGGGAAACAAGTTTCTTCATGCATGGTGAAGCTATGAATAACAGAGTTCCCTAATCTTTAAAAAATAGAAGAGATTTTGTGTATCATACAAATGAGACCCCAACAAATTGCATATATCTTTTTCTATAGTTTTCTTTAAGGTCAGAGTCATTTTTCCACTGACTTGAGATGGTTACATCAATTGTTTAAATAACTACTGAAAAAGCTCTAGGTTTATGAAAAGACAGATAAGATAAAGTTTAATTTTGTGTGTGTTATTTCATTTTTCATGTGTTTTTAGAAGGAAACAATAATAATAGTAGATAACATTGGTTGGTTTTATAGTTTAATTATGTTTTCAAGTTAATTTTGTTTTATCTGGTCTAGACTAATAAAATTTGAGTTTTTTTGTTGATGATGTTTTCTGATTGGAAGTTCATATTTCATTTTAATTTTATTCATTTTTTTCAGCTTTTTTCCATTCTAATAAAAATGAATTTCATTTCTAGGCTTTATTTGTTTAGGTAGTATTATTTTGTGGTTTGAATGCATGGATTTTGTATGTGCAGTACTTAAAGTTACTTTTGTTGTTTTATTTCAGTATGAAGAATAGGAAATGTGTTTCATGTTTCATTTATTTTATTATACCATTTTATTAAACCAAGTATAAATCTGCATTCATCTGTTTTAGGTAGGTTAAGTATGCTAGATTGTTATGGGCTTGTTACTGTCTATGTTTTGTATTTGCAGTGTGCAAACATTTGCTTATTGTTTAGCATGTACAGTAAATATGGTGAGGGTAGAATTTTAGAAGCTCTAATGACACCACAAAGCTGTTGATTTCATAAACTGTTGATTATGCACCATAAGTATAGATACATTTTGTAGATATGTTTTTAAAGAAACACCAGGAGTGTGTCATATATGTGTTTTTATCACACCCTTTATCTTGTGTCATCAATGGATGTTGATACATGAGTGTCATAAAACATGCATTTAAAACACTGGTTATGTATTTCTGTTTGTCACAATCTTGTGTGTATTATTATCTTTTTATCTCACTCTGCAACCATACTCAAAACATTTATCACCACTCTTAAGGCATCACTCACCTTAGGTCACCTTCAGTGACGCCAGATTACAAAAATAAAGCGCACATAATTTCGCACATTGCAATTACTATTTAGAGTATTCAGAAAGAAACAATACAACTCTGCTGTGGTAACTAACATAGTAAAGTTAGCATGAAGCAGTCTGATGATCAGATATACATGAGTACTGACATAGTGTGGCCATGTGAGGGATAGTACTGCATAATGAGTCTTTACAGTTGTGAAAATGGCACTAACTGTGCAAATGAGATGACCTTACTATGAGTGATCACGTGACTAAGAGACACCAGCATGCAAGTAATATGCCTGATAGTGCGCTTGTTCACATGTACATAAAGCTCCTCATAGCTGTTACACGGACGTAGCTGGGATCTCATACAAGGGTTCAACAGTCAAGTACCACTGAGTTTATCATATAAGTGGGAATGAAATGGTTTGAAAGGACAGTAAAAAATGAGAAGGGGAAAGTGCTGTGTGGACGGTGGCAGAAGGATATTTTTTGGGGAGCAGGTGCACTTTTTTATTTTTGTGAAGAACATAAGGAAGCAGTGGCAGAAAACATATATGTAACACAAAGAATGACAGGGAAAGTAATGACCTTATGGGTACAACAGTGAAGAGACACATACTGACATAGCGCAGACAGCTAATGATGCCTAGGACTGAACTATAAACAAGGGTGAGGATTCACACAAAATGAGGGGGAGCAAAATGATAGTGTAGAGGGAGGTGGTGAAGAAGGCCTGTTAAGCTGGCCTAGAAAGGAACCAACCCAGAAGTCATTCACTGCTGTGGCCCTATGGTCAGGGCTGCCTGGTTGACTATGTAACTCTACCTGCTGTATGAGGAGGTGCTCAGTGGTGCCATTGTGACCTTTGGTTCTCACCTGCCACTATACATCATGCCAGGTAACCCAGAAAGACCTCTCCACACCACTTTCCAATGATGATCTTACACTGCTGACCAGATAATATGCAACAGAAGCCCTCCAGGTTGCCTTCCACAGGGCAACCTTTCTCACCCTGCAGAGAGGCAGGCTGGGAAACTCAACTAGGCTAGATTTAACAGATAACCCACAGGAATTGATAAGGCCACTAAAAGGACTGGATTCTAGTTACAAACAGCAGTACATCTTAAGGGTTGGTACTCTGTTAGATGCTGTCAGTGACTTAGTGATCACCATCCAGCCATCCAACCTATATAATGTGGGCACAAGCTAGACTACTTAAGGCTACTACTTACATTTGCATCAGATAGAAAAAAGAAAAGCAATACTCACAGTCAGCGTTTAACTCCCAACAGCAAGGCCTGGAAAATTGGAAATTACAAGAGTCAACATTATTTTACCAAAACTACTGAACTCTTAGAAATATAGAAAATTATAAGGGCATAAAAGGAAAAAACCCTCCTACAAACTGCAATATAGTCATCCAATGAATCCAAAACTGTTTTGGGGCAATATCAACAAATTAATAAACCCAGGTTAATAAAAATCCCATACCTTCTGAAATAGAACACAGCATCACCTGTAAAATGAATGGCCACTTCATTCAAAATGCAGCCTTCCTTCTGCATATGCAAAATAATGAAATCAGCAGCTCCACTCCAGGCACAAAGCAGGACAATTTAACCCCACAGAGAATCTCTATAGACTTAATTCACCAGATAAATATAGTGTGATGGAGAGATGGATTCATTACACAGTACCTCCTCCACTTCTGGAACAGACTGCCATTACAAGTTAAGTAGGTCGTTACACCTTCATCCTTCAGATGGACACAGATGATTGGATGGGCACCAGAAAAATTCACTCTAGGCTTGACTGGCCTTGTTCTCCTAGAAAAAGGGGTTGCAGCCTAAGAGCGGGTACTGGCAAGGTGTAAACGGTCATGGGACTCAATTGTCTCGAAATTCCTATGAATCTTATAATAAGAAAGCTCCCAAAGAAACTA